>NC_045557.1:16682547-16705490 GCF_009769535.1 Thamnophis elegans | reverse complement strand
GCTCTTCTCTGCCCTCTTTCCAGAGTCTCAACCTCTTTTTTATAGCATGGGGACCAAAACTGGATAAATCATGGCAGACATTAAACAAGTCGCTGCCTAATAGCACTTGATTTTACAACCCTTTTTGTAGTAGTGGTTAGTTAAGCAAACACCAAGAGCCAATTGCCAAACTCCCAAAATGCAGTCCCATCACTGCCTGGGAGGTGGGAGCCAGGGGGAGGGGAGTACAGCCATTGTAACTCTGGGACCTGCCGTAAGTAGCTCTAGGGATAATCCGTCATAACGTTGACCGACTGCTTAGCAACCAGTCAGTGAATGAGGAGTTCCTCTCCCACCATAGCTTTCCCAACACACCTTTCCAGTGTTCAGAGTCTTGCTGTAAGGGCTCCTCTCCTAACTTAAGAAAGCGAAGACTCTCGAAAGGGATTATTTCAAAAAGCCATAGCAATAGCAGTTAGACTTATATCCCGCTTCATAGGGCTTTCAGCCCTCTCTAAGTGCTTTACAGAGTCAGCATATCGCCCCCAACAACAATCCGGGTCCTCATTTCACCCACCTCGGAAGGATGGAAGGCTGAGTCGACCTTGAGCCGGTGAGGTTAGAACCGCCGAACTGCAGATAACAGTCAGCTGAAGTGGCAATACTGCACCCTAACCACTGCGCCACCTCGGCTCTTAATTAAGAACCCTTAATTAAGAAGAATGGAAGCCGTTAGAGGCAAAGCAGCGTCTGAATCCCTTTAGGCAATGCAAGTAGAATTAAAGGGATAGTGACCCCTCCTCTTTGCTAGAATGCAGATTCTAGCTAATACACAAGTGTGAAAATGTTTCCTTTATCAACTGTCCTGAGAGCCGAATAAACATACATTCCCATGGCTACCTTCCGTTAGACATTAAAGTAAAACATCCCACACGGCCATCATAAACATTCCCCAAAAGCAATAGTTAGGCTTATATACCGCTTCATAGGGCTTTCAGCCCTCTCTAAGCGGTTTACAGAGTCAGCATATTGCCCCCAACAACAATCTGGGTCCTCATTTTACCCACCTCGGAAGGATGGAAGGCTGAGGGAAGGAGGAAAGAAGGGAGGGAGGAGGGAAGGAAGGAAGGGAGGAGGGGAGGGAGGAAGGAAGGAAGAGCAATAGCACTTAGATTTATATACCACTCCATAGTGTTTTTATAGCCTTCTCTAAGCGGTTTACAGAGTCAGCATATCGCCCCCAACAACAATCTGGGTCCTCATTTTACCCACCTCGGAAGGATGGAAGGCTGAGTCAACTCTGAGCCGGTGAGATTTGAACAGCCGAACTGCAGAACTGCAGTCAGCTGAAGTAGCCTGCAGTGCTGCATTTAACCACTGTGCCACCTCAGCTCTTAAAAGATGATGGGGTCTCAAGCCTTTCGGCACCAGGAAACCAGTTGTAAAATATTAGTTGTCACGGGCACTGCCAATCACTTGACTCCGAAGCCCCCCTCCTCCCAACTGAATGGCAGTATCCCGTTTAGGGATCTGACCCTTGTAGGTGTAGTTGCAGCTTTGAAGGGGGCTCCCAAGGATGTGAGGTTCTTGGGGCTCCCTGAGCTTGGTGCTTTTCATGGGTGACGTTACCCTGTTTTGCTAACGAAGCATCTGCAAGAATCCAACCAAGCTCAGGGATGGAAACCAGAGGACGATCCTGAGCTGCAGCTCTTCCCTGCTCTTCACGACGATGTTTCTCCAATTTCTTCTTGCATTTTCCTTCTTCTTTCTAGCGTGTTGACCGGACATAACCATTATGTGATGTGCGCCCAGTTCCATCCATCCGAGGACCTGGTCGTGTCTGCCAGTTTGGACCAGACTGTGCGAGTTTGGGATATTTCTGGTGAGCTGCTCAGGTCAAGGGGGGGAAATCCAGCAGCCGGGCTCGGCTAAGAACTGCAGTTGCTGTGAAACCAGAGCGAGACTGGAGCGCAAGAGGAACGGGAGGAGAGGTGGACGGGATGGGAATAGCAAGGCCCCCGAATTAGCTAGAGCCGTAGCTGTGAACCCGTGGCATTCATGCGTGCCGGAAGTGACATACAGAGTCATCTCTGTGGGCACACCAGCTGTCGCACATATGTGCTAGAAACCAGAAGACCAGTTGACCCCTGCACATGTGCATGCCAGAAACCGGAAGATTCACCACCATTAACTTAGAGCAGTGGTTCCCAAACTTGGCAACTTTAAGACTTGTGGACTTCAACTCCCAGAATTCTCCAGCCAGCAGAGCTGGCTGGAGAATTCTGGGAGTTGAAGTCCACAAGTCTTAAAGTTGCCATGTTTGGGAACCACTGACTTAGAGGCTAGAGTTTTATGCTGAACCTCCTTCCTTGACCCTCTGGGAGGGGTTGGTGAGCCTCCTCAATGTGAGAACATTTAAATTCCCCTACCGATTGTCGGATGACCTCTCTCCAATTCACAATGAAACAGATTTCATTTAATCTGAAACAGATTAAAAAAAAAAAGGTGTGTTTGTGAAGAATCAAACAGGAGTTTAAAAAGGTGAAAAAATGAGGGTGGGCAGACTGGAGCGCAAGAGAAAAACGGCAGACGTTTCAGAAATATCTCTGGGTTTTTTCCCTCTGCAGTATTAAATGTAATTGGAGCTTTCCATCAGGAAATAGATTCTGGTTAAACCAGTGTTCTGGAAACGTGGCCATTTTAATATATGTCAACTCCCAAAATTCCCCAGCTAGCACGAATGCTGGGAGTTGGAAGTCCACTCACCTTAAAACCACCCAAGTTTGCGAAATACCAGGTTATGCAGATAATACCCTCCACTGTCCTGGGTGATATGTAAGATGGCTCTGTCTGGTGGGAGAGCCTTTCCCCCGTGCCAAAGGTACTCCGAAGTTGGATCTCCTCATTTGTCCGGAATGGCATGGGGTCTCCTGCTTGAGCAGGGGCTTGGATAGAAGACCTCCAAGGTCCCTTCCATCCCTGTTCCTCTGTATTCAGCCCCAGACTTAGGCCGTGGTGCCGTCTTGTGGAGACGGAGTGAATCTAAAGTGTGGGAACTCCCAACCTTGGCAATTACCAGGTGGGTGGCGTTCAACTCCCACAATTCTCAACGGTTTTGCTGCAGACTATAGGATTCTGGGATTTGAAGTTGCCAAGTTTGGGAAATGCTTCAGCAACCAAATCAGAGGAGGAGAGGGAGAGGTGGGAGTCAGGGTCAGCATCAGGGCAACCTGTAGAGCTCCGAGGAGGAAGAGAGAATGGGGCTGGCAGAGAGAGAGAGAGAGAGAGCCTAGGCCTTGGCCGTCCGTCAGCCCTCAGATGGGGAGTGAAACGCCCCCAGTCTGCAGGTGGCTGATGAGGAAGAGGAGGAACAGCTGGGTCCAGTGCCTGACGCGTGAATGTGCAGGAGGCAGAGGAGAGGAGAGGAGGGGAAATCTATGAGCCGGTCCTTGGGACGGAAGAGCCACCGCTGCTAGTGATAAAAGGCAGGGCTCAGAGATAGATAGATATGGCAGATAACTACCGTATTTTTCAGAGTATAAGATGCACCTTTTTCCCTAAAAAAAGAGGCTGAAAATCTGGGTGCGTCTTATACACCGAATACAGCATCTTTTGCCTCCCGAAACCCCGCCCCTTCACCAAAAAGGCCCTGCAGAGCCTGTAGAAAACTTCCAGAGAGCTCCTGGGGGCTGGGGAGGGCAGAAATGAGTGAAAAAAGGGCCATTTTTTTCTCAATTTTACCCCCAGCCCCCCGGGAGCACTCTATAAGCCTCCTAAAGGCTATGCGTGCAAATTGTTTTGACACAAAACAGGCCATTTTTTGTTTGTTTTGGGGGGGCCCACCCCCCAGGAGCACTCTGCAAGCCCCCTAAAGGCTAGCCATTGCCCTTTTTTTGTGGGGGGGTAAGTGAGCCTGTTTTTGGGAGGTTTGCAGAGTGCAAAAACTTCCTTTTTAATTTGCCTCTTCAAAACCTTGGTGCGTCTTATACTCCGGTGTATCTTATACTTCAAAAAAAATACGGTATTCATCTCCCGGAAAGACAGACTTGTTAGTCTGCAGTGAGTTAGAGAGAGAAACTTTCCACGGGGGGCTGCTGGTGCTCTTAATAAAGGAATCTTTTGAGTTACCTTCAGAGGATTTGTCGTGTTTGGGGAGCTGGGTCAGAACATGCTGAGTTAGAGGGAAGGAGATTTAGCCGTGTGTGTGTGTGAGAGAGAGAGAGAGAGAGCGAGAGCGAACTGCTTTCTCAACTGCAGTTCTTGGCCTAGTGCAGTGGTTCCCAAAGTTGGCAACTTTAAGACTTGTGGACTTCAACTCCCAGAATTCTCCAGCCAGCTCTGCTGGAAAATTCTGGGAGTTGAAGTCCACAAGCCTTAAAGTTGCCAACTTTGGGAACCACTGGCCTAGTGGCTTGCTGGAGTTTTGTGGCACACATTCAGAGATGATCCAGCTGTGTTTGGGGGGGGAAGGGGAGGGGGTGGCGAAGAAGCTGTGCTTGGCATGTGTCCGTTGTCACTTCCTCCGCCAGCACCCATGCGGGGAGCTTTGCCCCCCTCTCTCTCTCAGCAGAGCCCAAACCCCCTGAAATGGCTTCAAAGGCCTGGAAACTTTCCACACTTCTGGAGTTGCCGAATCCGATGCTTTTTCCACTGTCTTTGCAACCCGGCTTGGTTCAACCGAGAGGATCCACCCAGCGGCTCTTCTAACCGGGTCTTGGGAGGTTCCTACTCATCCAGGCCGTTTCGCTTCTCATCCGAGAAACTTCTCCCGTTCCGAAGCTTCTGGAACCGAAGAAGCTTCTTAGATGAGGAGCGAAACGTCTTCAAGAAAAAACAAAGCGTCTTTTGAAAAAAGCACCTGTGGGACAATGATGCTTTTAAGCTCTTGCCTGAAAAATCAGCTTAGTTTTAAATAAAGTTGGAAGCCTCACCGTTTCGGCTAAGCCTTGTTTGGGTCTGTCCCGATCACGTGATTCACTTAACGACGGCAGTAAAAAGGGTGATAAAATCAGATCAACTCATGCAATGACTCGACTTACGACCGCAAAAAACCTATGATGGAAATTCCAGTCCCAATTGTGATTGTCAGTTGACGCTACCTGTATTTTTTCAGCTAAGTCAGGGTCAGGTTTGGGGGGGGGGGGGCACAACCCATCCCTATCGGAGCCTGTAAAAGGACCCTGGAGGAGGAGGAGGGGATTTTAAGAAATGATCCAATGGGGGCCATGCTATTCAGTGGGTCAACTCCTAAAGTTGCCATAATGTCATGAAGTCCGGACATCTTCAAGTTGCCAAGGTTGAGAAACACTGAAATAGATGGTAAATCATAGATAACAGAGAGAGAGAGAGAGAGGTGTTAGAGAGAGTAGATAGGAGATGGATGGATGGATGGATGGATGGATGGATGGATGGATGGATGGATGATAGATAGATAGATAGATAGATAGATAGATAGATAGATAGATAGATAGATAGATAGATAGATAGATAGATAATGGGTGGATAGACAGATAATGGGTGGATGGATGTAGATAGTGGATGGATAGATAATGGATGGATAGATAGAGGATAGGTAGGTAGGTAGGTAGATGGTGGATGGATGGATAGAGGATAGATGGATGATAGATAGATAGATAGATAGATAGATAGATAGATAGATAGATAGATAGTACATAGATCAGTGTTTCTCAACCTTGGCCACTTGAAGATGTCCGGACTTCAACTCCCAGAATTCCCCAGCCAGCGAACGGAGTTGAAGTCCGGACATCTTCAAGTGGCCAAGGTTGAGAAACACTGGTCTAGAACAATCACTTGTCTAAAGGGGGCTGGACTAGAAGACCTCCAAGACCCCTTCCAGCTTATTCTATTCTACCCAGAAGGGGGTCACCCAGAAGAGTTGCAAGGGACCTTAGAGGCCTTCTACTCCAACCCCCTGCTCAAGCAGGAGGTCCTATACCAGTGTTTCTCAACCTTGGCAACTTGAAGATGTCCGGACTTCAACTCCCAGAATTCCCCAGCCAGCATTTGCAATCTTCAAGTTGCCAAGGTTGAGAAACACTGCCTTAGACAATCCGAGACAGAGGCCTGTCCAGTCTTTTCTTAAAAACCCCCAGTGCTCTCACATTTCTCTTCAGTAAAACATTCGTTAAGTGGGTTTTGCCCCATCTTACGACCTTTCTTCCCACAGTTGTTAAGGGAATCACTGTGTCGGCCCTGAAGATGGCATCTTGTGCAGCCATTTCCTTATTGTCTCTTCTTAAGCTTTTTAGGTTTGCTAGTAAAAGAATTTAGTGCTACTTCAGGTGGCCACTGAGGGGGGGGGGAGGGCTGTAGAGACAAGGAAGGGGGGGGATGTGATGTCTAGGTAGCATTCCTTCCGGTGGGCCTGGAGGAAGGGGGAGTTTGGGGTCCCCGGACGCATTGGTTGGAGATTGGGAAGTTTCCGTTTTTTTGCTTTTTATTGGGTGTAATTCCGGATCTAGATAAGAGCTGGAATTGCACCAAAGCCTTGCCAATTTGATAGGTTCCTAATGAATAGATTGGCAGCTCCCCCACTTCACTCCTAGGTTCAGGGTGGGGTAAGCTCCTGCTGAGAGAGACGGCAACGATAACCCATTTGGGCCTGGCTTCCCAGGAGGCTTTTGCATGCAACAATTGGGCCATAGCGATGAAACTTTGCTTGTAAAACTAACCGTGACTTTCCAGGATTGGGGAAATAACCTCTTTTTAACGCTCTGCATTCTTCTAATCCCGGGAGTGGGAAGGGAGGTGTAATGAATAACATCCCAGCTGTGAAAGAAAAACCCCGCAGGGTGGTTTACTGCCTAACCAAACGGCTGGGCCTCTGCGGCTGCCATCTTAACCGGAGCTTCTGTCCTCAAGTTCTGGGCCTGGGCATCGTTGTTCTGTTAGGCTGGGAAAGAGGGGGAGTCCTTTGCCCAACTTTGGCTCCTTGGAAGGCTTGTGGGCTTCGACTCCCAGCTTGGCTGGCTGGGGGGATTCTGGGAGTTGAAGTCAGCGCGTCTCCCAAGGGGCCAAGGTTGGGCAGCCCGGTTTAGGAGGACACGCCCCAAATAACCACAGGTGCCTGGTGAGTGTATGGCCTAACCCTCTTGGTCTGGTCTCTAACCTTCCTGCTTTGCCTTGAGATTTTAGCATCGCTTTTAACATCCCCTTGACCAAGGTTTCTCAACCTTGGCCACTTGAAGATGTCCGGACTTCAACTCCCAGAATTCCCCAGCCAGCATTCGCTGGCTGGGGAATTCTGGGAGTTGAAGTCCGGACATCTTCAAGTGGCCAAGGTTGAGAACACTGCCCTTGACCACCGGAGAGGGTCATCTTAACAGCTCCACGCCTGCCTAATTCCTCCGTTCTCCTCCTGTCTGCCTCTTTCTCTCTCTCTCTCCCCGCTCTCTCCCTCCTCGTTCATCCCCCCACCCCCTCCCCACATGCCAGAGCTGGTTCATTCTGTACGTGTCTCCATTCCCTCTTGATTTGCGTAGCAACCTCAGAAATTTCCCATCCGTTGCTCAGTTCTCTCACGTCTACCCGACGGCGTACTTGGTGCCTTGGTTTCTCCTGGAGCAGGTATCTCTGCGGTTCCCCCTCCCTTGACTCCGCTTCCCAGGGGATCCTGGATCTGGGAATCCTTGTTGGAAGTGCCTCTCTGATACGTTCACCCACAGTCAACTCTTCCCGTCCTTTCTCTCCCCCTCTCAATGTCCAAACGTGGCTGGAAGCTCCGTTGCTTGGGCATCCAAGGCCCATCAGCTGCCGCGTTTATCCGTCTTTTCAGCCTCATCTCCAGGGGATGAAGCCTCACTTGAGCCTTCCCTTTCCTGGTCACAGGAGTTGGTGAATCTCGAGTCGCTAGGAGCCCCCTTTCCCCCCCGGACAGAGCTTCCTTAGAGCCACTCGGCCTGCGATGCCTTTTCTCCATTGTCTGCCCGGCTCAGAAAGCAAATGAGCATTTCCTTCCGTCCTTCGCTGCTCTCGTCTTTAGTTATTAACGTGGTCTCTACTTCCTCTGCCCCACAAATTCCCTCTCCTGCCCCAAGGTCTAAGGAAGAAGAATTTATCTCCCGGAGCTGTGGAGTCCGAGGTTCGAGGCATCACTGGCGTGGACCTTTTTGGCACCACGGACGCTGTGGTGAAGCATGTCCTTGAGGTACTCTGGGGCTGGGGGTGGGTGGGTAAGTGAGGAGGAGGAGGAGGAAGGCTCTCTTCTGTTAGAATTATCTGTCTGTCTATCTATCATCTGCCTATCTATCATCTATCTATCATCTATTTACCTACCCACCTAGCTAGCTAGCTATATCTATCTAATCTATCTATCTCCATCTCTTATCTATCTGTCTGTCTGTGTCTATCTATCCAATCTATCTCCATCTCTTTCCTATCTATCTATCTATCTATCTATCTATCTATCTATCTATCTATATCTATCTATCTATCTATCTATCTATCATCTATCTATCTATCTATCTATCTATCTATCATCTATGTATTATCTATTTATCTATCATCTATCTACCTACCTACCCACCTACCCACCTACCTACCTACCCATATCTATCTAATCTATCTATCTCCATCTCTTATCTATCTGTCTGTCTATCTATCCAATCTATCTCCATCTCTTTCCTATCTATCTATCTATCTATCTATCTATCTATCTATCTATCTATCTATCTATCTATCATCTATCTGTCTCCATGTCTTTCCTTCCTATCTATCTATCTATCTATCTATCTATCTATCTATCTATCTATCTATCTATCTCCATCTCTTTCCTATCTATCTAGCTCTGTCTGTCTGTTTGTCTGTCTGTCTATATCTATCTATCTATCTATCTATCTATCTATCTATCTATCTATCTATCTATCTATCATCTATCATCTATTTATCATCTACCAACCTACCTACCTAGCTATATCTATCTATTTATCTATCTATCTAATCTATCTATCTAATCTATCTCCATCTGTTTCCTATCATCTATCTATATCTATCTATCTATCTATCTATCTATCTAAATGGCTCCGTGTGTGGGTGTCTATGTGTAAGTGTATGTTCCAGCATTTGGTTGAGCAATTTCAACCAAACTTGATACACAGATGATTTACTCTCTGGAGAAAAATACTATTGGAGTAAGATGCCCCTAACACCCCTCGGTGTGTGTTCTGTTAAGATATAGTCTGTTGTGCCTTTAAATAGCTTCTACTCTACTGCCATAGAATGGCTTCTACTGTACAGGGCAGTGGAGTTGACATGGTAACAGCTTCAGAGTGCTCCACAAGGGGGCTCCCCTCATTTCCCCCTAAAAAATACTTGGGCAACGCCAGCTTATCGGCTAGTTGGGGAATAAAACGAATCATTGGCCAGTGTTTTTTTGAGTGATTGGCGTTAGGAGTGGCCTCAAAGAAGCCAGCTGTGTTGCGGGCCTGTTTTGTAGGATGGCATCTGCACATCTGGCCTTTTGGGAAGAGAAGATGAACTCAGGGTCTTAGACCAGGGGGTATCCAACAACGGCCATTTGAAGGTTTTTGGCCGAATTCTCCAGCCGGCCTGGAGAAACCGCAGATCGTACGCAGCTTTGTTTACAAGACCTGCTCCCCAATCCAACACCCTTCTTCTTTTGAAGCTCTCCTTCTCTTTGTGTCTGTGTGTGTTTTAGGGACACGATCGTGGGGTCAACTGGGCAGCTTTCCACCCCACCATGCCCCTCATTGTCTCGGGGGCCGATGACCGGCAAGTCAAGATTTGGAGGATGAACGGTAAACCCCTCTCCCCCCTCCCCCACCTTTTCTTTTTGCAAAGTGCAGAAGGTGAGGCTCCAGATGGGTGGGCACGGCTGCCCTTCGCCCACTCAGCTAGGCTCTTGCCTCCTTTCAGTCTCAAGAGATTCTGGGGATTTGGGCATTCGGCCGTGGCCTGCGTGAGGAGGGAGGAGGAGGAGGATGGGGGGGGGGGCTCAGCTGCTGCAGAGCAAACCTGCTCTGGTGTCAGGGGGGAGAAATACAGACGCTGCAAAATTAGCTTTCCACTCCCCAAAAGCTTCTGAATCTCCTTCGACTTCAGAATGTTTGCCCAGCGAAAGTTTGACGTTACAACGGCACGGGAAAACGTGGCTTACGGATTGGTCCTCACACTTATGACTGCCCCGAGGTTATGTAGTTGTTGTCTGCGAGCTTCAAGCTGGCTTCCAGCAAGCAATCTCCATGGGGAAGGTCGCCGGTTGTGGTCCCAGGATGCCTGGTTCACCGGGGTGATCTGCTTAACGACTGCAGCAAAGCGGGTGGTAAAATCTTGTGCAATCTTTTGGGTTGTGGTTGTAAGTCAAGGTGGGAACCAGTGAGGGGCTTCAGATTGTGCTACAGGCCGTCCTCGACTTACGGCCGCCATGGAGCTCCCAATTCCCATTGCTGCTGAGATTTGCTCCACATTACGGCCCTTTTTGGCGCAGTGAATCGGATGGTCGTTAAGCGAACTCTGCTTCCTCTGTTGACTTGGCTGGCTGGAGGCCGTCTAGGAAGGCTGCAGATGGTGATCGCGTGACCACAGGGCAGTGCCTCGGTTGTAAACATACGGAGGGCTCCAATTTTGACCGTGTTCTGATGGAGGCTTCCCGAGAGCCTGAAGCAAACTCCTTGTTCCAAAAAAACCTCCTTCTATTAATTGACTGTGAATTCTGCTCATTCACATCCAGCAAAGTCTTTTGAGGGAGGATTTACAGTCACAGACCCTTATCTGGCTTGGAGAGCCGACAGGCCGATCTCTCCAGAACTTGGCCAGGAGTCTCGGAGAGTCACGAACCAATGAAGTGAACTAATGGTCTCCTGCAAACTCCACTCCCCTTTCGCTCCTCTTTTATTCCCTCTATTCCCTCATCGTCCACCTGTGGCCTTACTCCCAAGTCGACCCCTGTTCTTTAGCTCTTCCCTTCATCTGGACACTCTGCACATGGGCACACTGGGAACAGGCTCCAGCTGTTCTTCTTCTGCCCCATTGATGTCCGACTCCGAAGGCAGCTGATAACCGTCAGACGGCCCTGAGCCCCCTCTCTACCTCCGACACAGAGCCCTCCTCAGAGCCTTCCCCAGACTCCAGGACTGGCCCAGGTTCCTCCCCAACCTCTTCATTGTCCGAATCTGATGCCAGCTCCGTTGGCCACTGGCGGGCCACAACAGATAGTGTGGCTGGGGGGTGGGTTGCTGTAAGGGTCACGTGAGGACTAGTCCTAAGTCCCTTTTCTCTGCCGTCGTAACTTCAAATAGTGATAAGTTGAGGATCACCTCTACTGAAATTGAAAGCATGGAGGGAAGGAACTCTGCCTGGAATTCATCCTTTATGCCGGGGCAACTTTAAGCCTTGGTGGACTTCAACTCCCAGAATTCCCCAGCAAGCAAAGCCCCCCCCCTTGTTTTTTTTGCAAGAGAGAGACCAAGAGGCTAAGATGTTGAGTCTTCCAAAGTTGAGACTGAGAAGGGCCTTTTCCTCTTCCCAAACATCTGTATGCATTGGACTATAATTTCCACTGTTTCCAGACCAGCTTATCTGATCAAAGCTGATTAAACAGAAAAAATTGAATTTATTAATTGAATTGAATTTATTAAATTTGGTATGCCGCCCTTTTCCCCGAAAGGGACTCAAAAAAGCAATTTCTCTCCCCTCCTCCCTCCGTCTCTCACACAGAGAGACACAAATACCACATCCCACGTGCAACTTTTAGGAATGCACCCTTCAGTCCATCAGTGACACCTCATACAGCCGTCATTTACTTTTATAGACACAGCCACCATGTTCATATATAACACCCATTTATTTGCTTTTGTATACAACACATCACAAAACCAAAATGCAAGCAAGGAAGAGGAAGAAGCTGGCTGGGGAATTCTGGGGGGTTGAAGTCCTCCAAGGCTTAAAAGTTGCCAAGGTTGGAGACCCCTTGTTTTATGGGATGGGGAAGTCCTGCAGGAGCAGCGGGCAAGGCAGGAGGTGGATTCACATCCAGCACGGTCCGACCCAGCTTGCCAACCGCTGGGCAACACTGCCCCTCTTTGCCTTTCCCTTCACTCTGTCCACTGACCGCCGACTGCTGTGCCTCCCTCCCCCCCACCAGAATCCAAAGCCTGGGAGGTGGACACCTGCCGCGGCCATTACAACAACGTCTCCTGCGCCGTCTTCCATCCTCGCAGGAGCTCATCCTGAGCAATTCGGAGGACAAGAGCATCCGAGTCTGGGATATGTCCAAGCGGGTAAGCATCCTTTGGACCTGGGCCCCACCCCACCCCACGGGATCCCAAGCTTCTGGCCTCCTTGGGACTTACAGGTGGACTTGGCAGAAAAGCTCTTGGCAGCTCAGCTGAAGCAGTGATTGGGTGGTAGTGAATGGGGAAGTGGTTAAGGTGCTAGCCTGGAACTAGGAGACAGTGAGTTCTAGCCCTGCCTTAAGCCTGAAAGGTGGCTGGGTAACTTTGAGCCTCTCAAACCAGGAGACAGTGAGTTGCAGTCCTGTTGGCCATGACAGCTGGCTAGGTGACTTTGGGCCACTCTCCAGGAAGTCACTAGGAGACTGTGAATTCTAGTTCTGCTCGGCCATGAAAGTCCCGGGTGTCTCCTTGGCCTCGGCTCGGCCTATTGCCTCCCCACTGGATGATCCCTAACAGCAGTTGGGCTGACCCCACCCATCGTGCGCACTCCCTTGCCCCCCCCTTAGCACCAGTTTGCCTGCCTGCCCCCCCCCCCCCCCCCCGGTCTCTTCTGTAACCTGTCAGCAATTCCAGCCCCCCTCGCCGCCGCCTCTCCCAGCCCTGTCGTTGCCACCCCGCCACTCAATTGGCTGGCAGCTTTTCATCCCATGGAGTGAAACTCCCGGGACAAACGGTGTCTCGGCCAATGGCCGAGGCCAAAGGGGGATTGCCGGGGGAGGGCTAGCAGAGGAGGAAATCTGGCTGCGAATGGGCTGAGGTGGAGGCAAAAGAGGCACAGCCCAGGGTAGGAGCCTGTGTCAAGGTTCCAAATAGCATCCAAAATTAAATCAGAGTCCAAGGCAAAGGATTCCTCAAAGTTCCAATTGATGAAGAGAGCCGCGTTGGCACATCTGAGAAAACCGAATCTGAAAGCTTCCCGGTTTCCCCCCACCCAGTTGAAAGTTCAAGATCTTGGCCCCATAACCCACCAGTCCATCCCATGGTCCCATCTCCCACTGCCACACTGGAAGCTTCCACCCATCCAGTTCCGGTCAGGCGCAGAGGTGCAAACACAATGGATGACCTTGAGTTTCTAAGAAGAATGTTGTTATGCCTACGTATCATCTAACTCCATACAATCCCATTTTCCCACCATAGAAAAAAGGCATAGTAGAA
The DNA here is from genome assembly GCF_009769535.1 of Thamnophis elegans. Classification (NCBI taxonomy): domain Eukaryota; kingdom Metazoa; phylum Chordata; class Lepidosauria; order Squamata; family Natricidae; genus Thamnophis; species Thamnophis elegans. Next base: position 16,692,144 of record NC_045557.1, on the reverse strand, counting down.
TATAGAAAGTGGGGCAGGCCAAAGAGCCCCCAAAGAAAAGATGGCTGCAGGCCCACCAGGAGACAGAGACTTCTAGTCCCACCTTAGGCCTGAAAGCCGACTGGGTGACTTTGGGTGCCGAATTTGAGAAACTCTTGATCAGGATCAGTTTACTTTATTTACTTTATTATTTATTTATATGCCGCCCTTTTCCTGGGGGACTCAGGGCGGCTCACAATCCAGGGGGGAGGGAAGAACAAAACAAGGTACACACATAGAGAAATACATCATTAAAAAGCGCAACAGTCATACTATTCGGGTGGGGTTAAAGTCTTTAGCCCCAGGCCTGTCGGGACAACCAGGTTTTAAGGGCTGTGCGGAAGGTCTGGAGGGTGGTGAGGGTAGAATCTCCACGGGGAGCTCGTTCCAGAGGGTCGGAGCAGCCACCGAGAAGGCTCTCCTCCGGGTAGTTGCCAGTCGACATTGACCAGCTGATGGGATTCGGAGGAGGCCTAATCTATGGGATCTTATTGGCCTAGTGGAGGTAATTGGCAGTAGGCGATCTCTCAAGTACCCAGATCCAATACCATGAAGGGCTTTGAAGGTGACAAGTTTTCAGCCCTTGAACCCTGAGCTTCGTTGACTTTGTTGACGGATGCAATCATTCTCCCACAGATCTGGAGATGTTAATGTGTGCTCTGTGCCCCCCCCCCTTTTGTTTTTGGTTCATCTTCTTTTATCCATCCCTAAATCCCAAGGGGAATTGGCTGGGGAACTCTGGGAGTTGAAGTCCAGACATCTTCAAGTTGACAAGGTTGAGAAACACTGTCCCAGGCCAAAAGAATTGACTTCCTGCGTCTTTTTCTCTCTGCTTCCCTCCCTCCCTCCCCAGCACGGGCGTTCAAACCTTCCGCAGGGATCACGACCGCTTCTGGGTGCTGGCGGCTCATCCGAATCTCAACCTTTTCGCGGCAGGTAAAGGAACTCTGGGGGCCCCTCAGGTGGGGCCGAAAGATTTCAAGGGGAGGGGGGGTGGCCTGAAAGGTTAATCCCGGGGAGTTTGCCACACCTGATCCCCACATGACTGAAGTCCTCGACTTGTGACCATGTGTTTAGTGTACTGCTGAATGACTGGAACATGCACTTATGACCTGGTGCCTAGCAACCGCCTCACGTTTGTGACGGTTGCAGCGTCCCAGGTCCTGTGACCGTCATTCGTAACCTTCCCAGCCAACTGACGTCAATGAGGACACTGGGGAAAAAAACAACAAGATTGCAAATTGAGGTCACACGTCTCATTTTACAACACTGGCAAAAAAAAAGGCTGTAAACTCAGGTGTGGCCACATAATGACCATACAGCTGAACAGCAAATGTTCCTGCACAATTGTGGTGGTAAATTGAGGACTACCTGAGGAGGAGGAGGAGGAGGACTTTGGGGTCCTTGGTTAATTTCCTTGCAGACGTTTCATTACCCAACTAGGTAACATCATCAGTGCTAGAAAGGAGAGGGGCTTCCCCTCTGCCCTGTCAGTGTGGGTTGTTTTCTTCTTGTGGTTCCTTGGTTGGGCTGGCTGGGCTGTCAATAACCCGGCGTTATAGGGGGAAAATGTCCAGACCAAACGTAATTTCTAACATTGGATTTTCCCCCTTACCAGAGGGAGCCCCCTGGTGGAGGACTGTGAAGCCATTACCACTCCACTGGGCTGCACAGTAGAAGCTATTTTAAGGCAGTACAGTAGAAGCCATTTAAGGCACAACAGACTGTATCTTAACAGAACACACACACACACACACACACACACACACGAGGGGTGTTAGGGCTGTCTTACCCCCACAGTGTTTGTTTCCAGACAGTAAGTCATCTGTGTACTAAGTTTGGTTGAAATTGCTGGAGGCGTTCTAGAGTTATGCTGGAACATACATACACACACACAAACAGCTATCTATCTATCTATCTATCTATCTATCTATCTATCTATCTATCTATCTATCTATCTATCTATCTAGGTAGGTAGGTAGGTAGGTAGGTAGGTAGGTAGGTAGGTAGGTAGGTAGGTAGGTAGATAGATAGATAGATAGATAGATAGATAGATAGATAGATAGATAGATAGATAGATAGATAGATAGGAAAGAGATGGAGATAGATAGATAGATAGATAGATAGATAGATGATAGATAGATAGATAGATAGATAGATAGATAGATAGATAGATAGATAGATAGATAGATAGATAGATAGATAGATAGATGATAGATAGGAAAGAGATGGAGATAGATAGATAGATAGATAGATAGATAGATAGATAGATAGATAGATAGACAGAGATAGATAGATAGATAGATAGATAGATAGATAGATAGATAGATAGATAGATAGATAGGAAAGAGATTGAGATAGATAGATAGATAGATAGATAGATGATAGATAGATAGATAGATAGATGATAGATAGATAGATAGATAGATAGATAGATAGATAGATAGATAGATAGATAGATAGATATAGAGATAGATGGATAGATAGATAGATAGATGATAGATAGATAGATAGATAGATAGATAGATAGATAGATAGATAGATAGATATAGAGATAGATGGATAGATTGATAGATGGAGATATAGAGATAGATGGATAGATAGATAGATAGATAGATAGATAGATAGATAGATAGATAGATAGAGATAGATATAGAGATAGATGGATAGATAGATAGATAGATAGATAGATAGATAGATAGATAGATAGATAGATAGATAGGGATATAGAGATAGATAGATAGATGATAGATAGATAGATAGATAGATAGATAGATAGATAGATAGATAGATATAGAGATAGATGGATAGATAGATAGATAGGGATATAGAGATAGATAGATAGATAGATAGATAGATAGATAGATAGATAGATAGATAGATAGAGATAAGAAAGAGATGGAGATAGATATTCTATTTTATTGGTAGTTCTTTGATTGGGAAAGGGTTTACTGCTGGATTGTCAGAGACCAATGCCTGTTTCCTCCTGGCACGTAGGAGTTATACCTGGTTTGGGTAATGAAAGGTCTGCAAGAGCTCAGAGAGCTCAGAGTCCTCCTCCTCCTCTTCCTCCTCCCTGCAAATCCCATTCCCTTCCACACTGATGACGTTACCTAGTTTGGCTAATGAAACGCCTGCAAGAGGAGAGCCAAGCTCAAGAGAGCATCCCTGGCCGAAGGGGGTCAAGGAAGCCCGTTGCGTTCACTCCCATCAGCCGGGTGCCCTTCTGGATGTTCTCCTCTGTTCTCCAGGTCACGACGGAGGGATGATCGTCTTCAAGCTGGAGCGCGAGAGGCCGGCTTACGCCGTGCACGGCAACATGCTCTACTACGTCAAGGACCGCTTCCTCCGCCAGCTGGACTTCAACAGCTCCAAAGATGTGGCTGTAATGCAGTTGAGAAGGTGAGAGGGGGAGGGGCCTCTTTCCTCCCTCCCTTTAGGACACAGGAGGGGGGGCTCCCTGACACACATCCTCACCCCCCCTCTAAGTGTCTCTGGGCCTTTTCAGCCCTTCCTCTTCCACGCTTTGCACCTGCTTGGGACCATCCACCTGCCTCGATGAGTAGAGTAGAATAAAAATATGGAATAGGAATGGAATAGGAAATGGAATGGAATAGGAATGGGAATAGAATTAGAATAGAATAGGAATTGGGATGGAATGGAATAGAATCTGGAAGGGATCTTGGAGGTCTTCTAGTCCAGTTCCCTGCTCAAGCAGGAGACCCTAGACCAGTGTTTCTCAACCTTGGCAACTTGAAGATGTCTGGACTTCAACTCCCAGAATTCCCCAGCCAGCGAATGCTTTTCCCTTCCCGCTATTCATCAGAAATATCTGGAAAATCCACACAAAAACTCCAGAATTTCTATTTCCTAATTTAGGGGGAAAACTTTCTTCCGTAAAAAACGGGGAAGCAGTGATTTGTGTGTCTCTGTGTCTGTGTCTGTGTCTGTGTCTGTGTCTGTGTATATGTACACACACACCCACACAAGGACGCAGTGGCTCCATGGCCAAGACGCTGAGCTTGTCGATCAAAATCGGCAGTTCAGCGGTTCGTATCCCTAGCACCGCATAACGGAGTGAGCTCCCGGGACTTGTCCCAGCTTCTGCCAATAGCAGTTCGAAAGCACGTAAAAAAATGCAAGTAGAAAAACAGGAGCCACCTTTGGTGGGAAGGGAACAGCGTTCCGTGCTCCTTTGCCATTGAGTCATGCCGGCCATATGACAGTGGAGACGTCTTCGGACAGCGCTGACTCTTCGGCTTTGAAACGGAGATGAGCACCGCCCCCAGATGTCTAGTAGGCGGGAGGTATCCTCACGACATCTGGAAACCAGCCATAGTCAACAAACGAGCCCCACCCACCACCCATGCCGTTACAACACGAAACAACAATGGACACACAGCCAGCACCAATCTACCAATCATGATACAACCACACAACCAATCAATCCACTTACTGAAACAAAGCCAGCACTCCCCCACCAAGATTTATAGAAAGACGGCAGCTCCAGCCACACTTTAAGCTGAAGACCCCAGCCTGAAGATGGGGAGTGAGACCTCGCTGAAACGTTGCCAAGACAATCTCAATCTTACACGGGAAAAAACCCGAATAGAACAAGACCACCATACCTGCACCCGTGAAAATCTACGAAAACACACACAAACACACACTCTGTCTCCCCGCCTATTCACGGAAGAGGAGATCTATATTTCCCCCTGAACCTTTTCCTCCTCCCTGGATTGCCGTAGAAACCTCCAGAGGACAGAGGCAGCTGAAAGGCGATGAGTGAGCCAGACTACAGGAGTAGCAGATGCTTAAGCGGCTCTGAGTAGCCAGATGGGACCCCAGCTGAGGCTCCGGCCTGGCTCCGTGCCCCCCGTCCTCTTCCCCGGCCAAGGAGGCATTGCTCTTTCTGGAGCGAGTGTTCAGCCCACGGGGGGCTTCCCCCTTTCCTTCCCAGCGTTCTGTTTGGGTGGTGGGTCCCCTTTAATCCTCCGGGCGTCTTTGGGAGACGAGAGCCCAGATTTACGACTTCTCTGCTTATTAAACTTTCATGCTGCCCTTCTCGCCTAGAAGCGATTCTAGGCTGCTCACAAATTAAAAACAACAAAATGAAACATTTTAAACATTAAAAACCATAAAGATTAAGTAGCTAAAATTGACAAAAGATGGGCAGGAAGGGAGCATTCTGCCCGGTGGTGGTGGTGGTGGTATCTGTGTGTGTTGTTTGTCCATTAATCATCTCCAGACTGACACCTCCCCATCGTGACCTCAGGCCAGCTGGCACAGCTGGATATGTGGGCCGTTCTGGAAGGCCAAGACGTGGGGGCAGATCTCCCCCCCCCCCCATGTTCCAGAGGGTGCGAGCATGGCAGAAAAATCTCTTCTGATCCCACCAGCCGGAATCCCTTGATTTGAGGGGGATCCACTGCAGGCCTCTTCCTTTGGTGGGGTGGGTGGGTGGGGGCAAATCCTCTTAGTGGGAGACGATTCGTCGGATCATTTCTCTTTATCATTCTTTTTTAAATTTTATTCAGAGTATTAAAATACCAACTCCAAAAGGGGAAAAAAAATAATTTAACAGAGGCAAAACAAAACTAGGCAAGAACATTTTTAAAAAGTGAATTGAATCAATGGCTGGGGGGAAAAAAAGGTTAAAGATTAGGGATATAATTTGTATTGGTAAACAACAAAATAACCCAGACAACATGATGTTTATGAAGCACTAAATAAATGTAACAGTAGAAAATTAATAAAACTTTATTTTTAAAAAGTGAATTGAATCAATGGCTGGAAAAAAAAGGTTAAAGATTAGGGATATAATTTGTACTGGTAAACAACAAAATAATCCAGACAACATGATGCTTATTAAGCACTAAATGTAACAGTAGAAAATTAATAAAACTTATTTTTAAAAAGTGAATTGAATCAATAGCTGGAAAAAAAAGGTTAAAGATCAGGGATATAATTTGTACTGGTAAACAACAAAATAATCCAGACAACGTGATGCTTATTAAGCATTAAATAAATGTAACAGTAGAAAATTAATAAAACTTTATTTTTAAAAAGTGAATTGAATCAATAGCTGGAAAAAAAAGGTTAAAGATTAGGGATATAATTTGTGTCCTGGTAAACAACAAAATAATCCAGACAACATGATGCTTATTAAGCACTAAATAAATGTAGCAGTAGAAAATTAATAAAACTTTTTTTTTTTTAAAGTGAATTGAAAAGAACCAAAGACCAATAATAATAGCTCCCCCCCCCCCTTAGAAAAGCAAGTCCAATATTTATACGCTTCTATATCTGTTGGCAACCAATTGGCCTGTCGGACATTACCTTTATAAAAGGAAAAATAGTTTTCTGCTTAAACAACAGCAAAGTTGAAAGTTTGAGGCAGTGTTTGAGGTCTGCTGTTGTGATTCACTTTGCAGAAAGTCTCCAGTTCCTCGGATTCTGGAAGGATTGTGGTCAGTGTGTCAGGGAGGTTTCCTGCACTCATCACTTGCCATTTGCAGCTGGTTCCGGGGATAGGAGATTTTGGGCCCCCCTTTGAGGATATTTCAGGGGTTGCCACAAAGAAGGGAGATCAAAGGGTGGAAACAGATCAAGGATAGAAGCAACCTGAAGGAGGGATTTCCTGACAGTTAGAAAAATTAACCATTGGAACAGCTTGCCACCGGAACTTGTGGGTGCTCCAACACGGGAGGTTTTAAGAAGAGATTGGACAGCCACTTGTCTGGAAAGGTATAGGGTCTCCTGCTTGTGCAGGGGGTTGGGCTAGATGACCTCTGAGTTCATTCTAACTGTGTTACTGTCAGGCTTCCAAATAGCATCCAAAAGTAAATCAGAGTCCGAGGCAAAGTATTGCTCCAATTTATGAACAGAGCCATGTTGGCACATCTGGGAAAACCCGAATCTGAAAGCTTCCCGGTTTTCCCCACCCAGTTGAAAGTTCAAGATCTCTCCCCCCACACCCACCAGTCCATCCCATGGTCCCATCTCCCACTGCCATGCTGGCAGCTTCCACCCATCCAGTTCCATTCAGGTGCAGAAGTGCAGAGACAAAGGATGACCTTGGCTTTCTAGAAAGAATGTTGTTATGGCTACATAGCATCTAACTCCATACAATCCCGTTTTCCCACCATAGAAAAGGCATAGTAGAATAATAGAAAGTCTGGCAATGTCCTAATGTCCAAAAGAAAAAGATGGCTGACAGTTACTCTATTCCAGTGGTTCCCAAACTTGGCAACTTTAAGACTTGTGGACTTCAACTCCCAGAATTCTCCAGCCAGCTCTGCAGAGCTGGCTGGAGAATTCTGGGAGTTCAAGTCCACAAGTCTTAAAGTTGCCAAGTTTGGGAACCACTGTGTCTATTCAGTTCTAACTTGGCGTCTCAAGGCCTGGGCACCCACTCAGAGCCAGCCCCACTCCTGACCTTTCTCTCTCTCTCTCTCTCTCTCTCCCTCCCTCCCTCCCTCCCTCCCTCTCTCTCTCTCTCTCTCTCTCTCTCTCTCCCCGCAGCGGCTCCAAGTTTCCCGTCTTCAACATGTCCTACAACCCGGCTGAGAACGCTGTGCTCCTCTGCACGGTAGGTGGGAGAGGCCCGGCTGGAGGAGATTGGGGAGGGGGGGGGCTGTCTGGGAGGGGAGGGGGGCCGGGCAGTCGGTGCTGTTGCCTGCCACAGCTGCCTCGGCCTGGATCCACAAGGTGGGAAGTCGTCTTCCGTCACGGAGGGGAGAGCAGAGGTGTCACTGTCCAACGTTCTGTATTTGCAGCCCAGGTAGTCCTCGACGTACGACCATAATTGAGCCCCCCCGCAGTCATTAAGTGGGTCATCGTGCTCAATTTTACTTTTTCTTCTTCTTTTTGCATTGTTCTAACAACCGCAGTCGTTAAGTGAAGCTATGAGAGCACAGGAGCCACCAGAACTTTGGGGGAATCCGTTGGTATTCTGAACCGGGCTGCCCTCTCTGACTGAAATGGTGCTTGGGCTAGATGACCTTCAAGTTCCCTTCCAACTCTGTTAATCTGAGAAGACTCTGTTGCTTATTAGAAGTAACGAAAGGCTACCGCAAAAGGGGGTAATTTGTAGCCCCAAACCACGCCCCCCCTCCCAATATTTCATGAGGACTAGCACCCTGATTTACCCGCTGCCCTTTATCTCCTTTCCCCCCCACTTTCCCCCTTTTCCTTTGCCATGCGCAGAAGTGCCACATGGAAGCACACTCCCAGTTCCAAATCAATAGCCAAGATTAGAGCGTTTCATGCTTGCATCCGTGGTAACTTTGAAGCGACTGATCCTGAGGACTTCCTGTCTGATTCCTCCTCCTTCCTTCCCCGTTCCCTCCTCATCTCATCAGTCACACAGCAAAGCCCCAGAGTTGCCCCCTTTTGCTCTTTACCCCAAGACTTTCTTCCCAACCGAACCCCTCGCTCTGGTGCTGGCAGACGGATCATATGAGTTGTAGTCCACTCCATTCAGAGAACACCAGCCTAGAGAAGATTGCTAGCACAGTACAACTTAGGAACCACAATTCGGGCCAACATGGCGCTAGGCGAGACGGTTGTTAAGTCAAGTTTGCCCCATTTTATGACTGTTGTTGCCACAGTTACATGAATCACGGCAGTTGTTAAGTTAATAACACGGTTGTTAAGTGAATCTGGCTTCCTGTTGTGGCCGGCCAGTGGAGCTGGCAGCAGAGTCGGACAGTGAGGAGGCTGGGGAGGAAGATGAGCCAGCCCTGGAGTCTGGGGAAGGCTCTGGTGAGGGCTCTGTGTCGGAGGCAGAGAGGGGGCCAGGGCCGCCTGGCAGTTATCAGCTGCCTTCAGAGTCGGAGATCAGTGGGGCAGATGAACAGCTGGAGCCTGTTCCCAGTGTGTGCATGAGCAGAGTTGCCAGACGAAGGGAACAGCTAAAGGACAGGGGTCGACAGGGGAGTAAAGCCACAGGTGGACGGTGAATGGCCCCTCCCAGAGGGAATAAAAGGAGCAACAGGGGAGTGGAGTTTGCAGGAGACCATTTGTTAGGTTGGCCATTAGATTCGTTTCAGGAGTGTGAAGATCTGTCCCTGAATCTCAGAGACTCTCTGCCTTCCGCTTCATGCTTTTTGGGGAAGCCCCATGGCCTGAAACAGGCTGGGAAGGTCGCAAAAGGGGATCATGTGACCCAACCGTCATAAATACATGCCAGGTGTCATGTCCAAATTTTGATCATGTGACTATGGGGGGATGCTTCAATGGTCGGAAGTGTGAAAAAGGTCGTAAGTTATTTCTTTCACTGATGTAACTTTGAATGGCCACTAAATGAATGGTTGTAAATCAAGGACCATCTCTGTTTGTTTTCTAATCCTTGTTACGGGTGTTGTCAGGGTTCCAAATAGCATCCAAAATTAAACCAGAGTCCGATGCAAAGTATTGCTCAAAGTTCCAATTGATGAAGAGAGCCACGTTGGCACATCTGGGGAAACCCGAATCTGAAAAACCCACCCAGTTGAAAGTCCAAGATCTTGCCCCCCATAACCCACCAGTCCATCCCATGGTCCAATCTCCCACTGCCACACTGGCAGCTTCCACCCA
>NC_045557.1:16500047-16677547 GCF_009769535.1 Thamnophis elegans | reverse complement strand
CCATTTTTCATTTTCATACAGTCACATATATACTGTGCATAACCGGGGCCATACAACATTAAACAATAATCACAGCATTTCCTCTTGTCAACAATACCCCCAGAAATATAAATAAAATGAAACTCAAACTCAAATAGAAACCCAATATACCTCTTCCCCTCTCCAGACACCTCTTTCTGGGAGATTAATTGTTGTCTGCTATACCTATTCATTTCCACCCCCGGCCTTTTATCCCCAGAGCTAGGGTGGGGCTTTACTAGCAGTGGTGTCTCTTCCATCCCAAGGACCGGCCCATAGATTCCCACTGCTCTCCTCTCCTCTGCCTTCTGTGCATCAGGCACTGGGCCCAGCTGTTCCTCCTCTTCCTCATCAGCCACCACCAGACCTGGGGGCTGTTGACTCTCCATCTGAGGGCTGATGATTTCATTTTCATTTTTTTTTTCATTTTATTAAGCATTTATAGGCCGCCCTTTTCCCTGAGGGGACTCAGGGCGGCTTACAATAATCGGGGAGGGGAGTGCGGGACAAAACGCAAAAAGAAAATGTGAATAGAAATAATTAGCAATAAAAAACCCAACATTCATTCAACATTCGGGAGGGGCGAGAGTAGTCTTATCCCCAGGCCTGACGGGATAGCCAGATCTTGAGGGCTGTGCGGAAGGCCTGGACGGTGGTGAGGGTGCGGATCTCCACGGGGAGATTGTTCCATAGCGTCGGAGCTGCAACTGAGAAGGCTCTCCTCCGCGTAGTCGCCAGTCGGCACTGACTGGCGGATGGAATTCGGAGGAGGCCTACTCTATGCGATCTGATGGGACGGAGGGAGGTAATCGGCAGAAGGCGGTCTCTCAAATAGCCAGATCCACTACCATGGAGCGCTTTATAGATGGTAAGAAGGACCTTGAAGTGCACCCAGAGACCAGCAGGTAGCCAACGCAGCTCACGGAGGATCGGTGTTATGTGGGCGAACCGTGGTGCACCCACAATCACTCGCGCGGCTGCATTTTGGACTAGCTGAAGTCGCCGGATGCTCTTCAAGGGCAGCCCCATGTAGAGCACATTGCAGTATTCCAGCCTAGAGATCACAAGGGCTCGAGTGACTGTTGTGAGGGCCTCCCGGTTCAGGTAGGGCCGCAACTGGCGCACCAGGCGAACCTGGGCAAATGCCCCCCTGGTCACAGCTGACAAGTGATGGTCGAAACTCAGCTGTGGATCCAGGAGGACTCCCAAGTTGCGGACCCTGTCTGAGGGGTATAAATTTTGACCCCCCAGCCTGAGCGATGGAACGTCAGCCAAATTGTTGGGAGGAAAACACAACAGCCACTCGGTCTTGTCCGGGTTGAGTACCAGTTTGTTAGCTCTCATCCAGTCTTTAACAGCCTCAAGACCCCGGTTCATCACGTCCACCGCTTCATTGAGTTGGCACGGGGCGGACAGATACAACTGTGTATCGTCCGCGTATTGATGGTATTTTATCCCGTGCCTCCGAATGATCTCGCCCAGCGGTTTCATGTATATGTTAAACAGCAGGGGGGATAAGACCGAACCCTGCGGCACCCCATAAGTTAGGGGCCTCAGGGACGATCTCTGCCCCCCCACCGACACCGACTGCGACCTGTCCGAGAGGTAGGAGGAGAACCACTGCAGAACAGTGCCGCCCACCCCCACCTCCCACAGTCGTCGCAGAAGGATACCATGGTCGATGGTATCGAAAGCCGCTGAGAGGTCAAGGAGAACCAGGATGGACGCGTGGCCTCCATCTCTGGCTCTCCAGAGATCATCGGTCAATGCGACCAAAGCGGTTTCAGTGCTGTAACCGGGCCTGAAGCCAGACTGGAAGGGGTCAAGATAGTTAGCTTCCTCCAAGGTACGCTGAAGCTGGAGGGCCACCACCTTCTCAACAACCTTCCCCACAAAGGGGAGGTTGGAGACTGGACGGTAGTTATTAAGAACAGCTGGATCCAAGGACGGTTTCTTCAGGAGGGGTCTCACCACCGCCGTCTTAAGCGCGGTGGGGAAGTACCCCTCCCGAAGAGAGGCCCAGCCTCTGCCCCCCTCTCTCTCTCTGCCAGCTCCCTTCCCTCTTCCCCCTTCAGAGCTCTCAGATTGCCTTGATGCTTGCTCTGACTCCCAGGCTGACTCCTCCTCCTCTGATTCGGGGCACATCTGACAGGCCACAACATTCACCTTCTTCCTCTGCTCAAACTCTGGCAGATCCTCATCAAGAACCTGAAGAACGAAATTACCAAGAAGGTCCAGGTGCCCAACTGCGACGAGATTTTCTACGCCGGCACCGGGAACCTGCTGCTGAGGGACGCCGATTCCATCACCCTCTTCGATGTCCAGCAGAAACGGTGAGAGACCCTCAAAGGAGGCTTTGCCTGAGAGTCAACCTGTTCTGACAGCCAGGTAGATTTCAGGGGAGTAGATCAGGGTTTCTCAACCTCAGCAACTTTAAGGTGTGTTTCGATCATTCGCAGCACCGTCGCAGGGGACCTTCACGTGAGATGTAAGACCCAAATAGTTTAATCCTCACAATAGAGAAACGAGTCTGCTTTGCAATTCAAAAGTTTTAAGAAAAATGAAAAAGGGTTTGCAAACGCGGTGTGAGTTTTCCTTAAAATGCCCCAATTGATTCATGAGCATTGAGTCAAGGTTCAATACAAAAATTAGTCATTTATTAGGAGCACCACTAGGCAAGATCTGTTCGCAGTCAAGCCTATGCTTTGTTTGATTCATTGCTGAACTTTACCCCTGTTCCTCCCTCCCCTCAGTCTGTGTCATAGATCACATTCACCTATGAGGTGCACCCAAGCCAGCTGCAGTAATCTGAGATGCGACTCCAGTTGGCAATATGTGTGGAACGCATTCCCCCTCCTTATCTCTCCCATGAAACGCTGGGAGTTGACATGCACCTTCCTAGACCCGGGATGGCAAATCTATGGCCCGCAAAGCTATTTGTCAGGGCACGCGGGGTGTTGCCCTGTCGGCAGGCCAGCTGACTTTACCCTTTTTGGGGGACCATTTTTCGCCCTTCCCAGGCTCCAGAGGCTTTATAGGAGCCTGGGGAGGGCAAAAACAGCCTCCCCTGCCCTCCCCCCTGGAGGCCCTCCAAAGGCTTCAGGAGCTTCCCTGAAGCCTCCAGAGTGCAAAAAACCAGCCCTACAGGCAAACTGGAAGTTTGGGAATGGACTTCCTGTTTGCCCGTAGGGCCGGTTTTTTGCTCTCCGGAGACTTCAGGGAAGCTCCTGAAGCATCCGGGGAGGCAGGGAGGCTGTTTTTGCCCTCCCCAGGCTCCTCTAAAGCGTCTGGAGTCTGAGGGGGGTGAAAAAATCATGCAAAAATTGGGGCGCACCTGTCATGCGCACTGGGGGGGATCGTGCATTGCATTATGGGTGTGGCATGCCCGCGAACAACCCCCCTGCGCTCCCCCCGCTTTTGGCACGCCATCGCTGTCCTAGACCCTTCCCAAATGGATTGAGTACAAGGAGAGCAAAAAACAGTTTTCAAGCTCCACCCTAAACATTGCATGCCACGCCTAAGAAGCACTTCCCACAAGGCAGTTCTGCCTACATTTCCCATAAGGTAGTTACATTTCCCATGAGGTAGTTTCTTAAAGGAGACAGGTCTTAATTCCTACATTAGCTATATACTGTTGGGACAGCACACTCCCCGCCTGGAATTATAAATTCCATCACTTACTAACTTTTAACTAAAGGCAAACAAAACCATGTCATAAACAATGCAAACTTGACTATCTAATTAACTCCAGCATCGACATCCGTTCACAGTTCTTGCTAGAGGTTCCAAATCTGATTTTTGTAGCACCTCTTCATTAGTGATGGAGACCCAAAGAGGATTCTTCCCAAGCAGGACGATGGTTTAATCCTCTTGGTTGCACTCGTCCATGTTTCACATTCAGCACATATTGCACGGAATGGGCCCACTCGCCATGGTACAATTGAACAATTCAGTTTAATTATTTAAAATAAAGGAAAAATCATTTAATTTTTGTCATTCACATTTCATTCTGGCCTTCCTTTTTTTTAATGATTCTTTTCCCCCATTTCTTTGAGTTGCCCATGAGAAATTGCCCTAGCCTCTATATTGCAGTGGGTATAACAGACTGGATTGAGTGACCTTAAAAAACCAGCAATGCTTTCCTCTGAGTTTGAAGCCTGGCCAGGGGAGCCAGGGGAGTACCCAGGGACTTGTGTTCAGCTTGGGAGGTCTTCGTTTACTTTCCCTACTGGTTCACAAATGTGAGCACGCACGGGGCCTTCTGTGCATGCTCTTTGATCTCCCACGTGGCTTGCACGCATGCACAAGGCTTAAATTCAGAATTCAGCTGCCAGGATTTGTCAAGATGGTCTTCGGAATCGTAATGAAAGAGATAATAGAACAGGAATAGAATAGGAATAGAAATAGAATAGACTAGGAATAGGAATTGAATAGACTAGGAATAGGAATAGACTAGGAATTGAATAGACTAGGAATTGAATAGACTAGGAATAGGAATAGACTAGGAGTAGGAATAGACTAGGAATAGAATTGAATAGACTAGGAGTAGGAATAGACTAGGAATAGGAATAGACTAGGAATTGAATAGACTAGGAATAGGAATAGACTAGGAGTAGGAATAGACTAGGAATAGGAATTGAATAGACTAGGAATAGGAATAGACTAGGAATAGGAATTGAATAGACTAGGAATTGAATAGACTAGGAATAGAATAGACTAGGAATTGAATAGACTAGGAATAGGAATAGACTAGGAATAGGAATTAAATAGACTAGGAATAGAATAGACTAGGAATAGGAATTGAATAGACTAGGAATAGAATAGACTAGGAATAGGAATTGAATAGACTAGGAATAAGAATAGACTAGGAATAGGAATAGAATAGAATAGGAGTAGAATAGGAATTGCAATAGGAATAGAATAGGATAGGAATAGACTAGAAATAGGAATAAAATAGACTAGGAATAGAATAGGAATAGGAATAGACTAGGACTAGGAATGGAATAGGAATGGACTAGGAATAGGAGTAGAATAGTTGGAAGGAATTTTGTTCTTTGCTTCTCCTGTTAAGGAGGCAGAAAAGGATTCTCACCTGTACTAAGAGCCTCTTCTGACACTGCAGGACTCTGGCTTCGGTTAAGATCTCCAAGGTGAAATATGTCATCTGGTCCGCAGACATGTCCCATGTGGCTCTCCTGGCGAAGCACGGTAAGAGGAGGCCTCGTCTGCTTCTAGCAACCTTGAAATAACAGAGTTGGAAGGGCCCTTGGAGGTCTTCTAGTCCAACCCCCTGTTCAAGCAGGAGACCCTTTCAGACAAATGGCTGCTTGAGAAACCTCCAGTGATGGAGCAGCCGCAACATCTGGAGCAGTGTTTCTCAACCTTGGCAACTGGAAGATGTCCGGACTTCAACTCCCAGAATTCCCCAGCCAGCATTCTGGGAGTTGAAGTCTGGACATCTTCCAGTTGCCAAGGTTGAGAAACACTGATCTGGAGGGAAGCCGTCCTACTGATGATGGCTTCACACAAGGCCTCTCGCCAGAAAGACAGCCAGCCCCATCATGATGGCATCTGAGGCTCATCTGCCTGGGACTGGGGACCTCCCCACTGTCTTCAGATTGTTTCTCCTTGACACCCCCTAGTAGAAAGGACCACTTCAGGATGGTGCCTGGAGACCATTGTAATTGTTCCAGGAAATTTCTCCTTAGTTCTAGATTGGTTCTCCCTTGATAAGCTTTCAGTCGCTCCTCTTACAAAATCCAAGAAAACCCCCAACTCCATTTGTTTACAGAAAAGATACTTTTACTGGATATGAAGCGATAGCAAAGCAAGATCTGGACCTAAAGGCGCGGAATTGTACAGATCAAAGGTTTCCCCAGAGCCTCCCCCCAACAACCCCAAGCTGGGTGCCCAACCTCCAGCCCCCAAGGGTGTTACGTGGGGGTGCATCTTCCAGGTGGCCTCATCCATCTGGTATGCAGAGAGAGGTTGACCTTGGCCAGACCTAACCAAGTCCATTCAGCATGTGCAGAAGATGGGGAGAACAAAACTCCCTCCTCCTCCTCCTGAGATCTCTCCTCCCTTCCCAAATCCCGAAACCCCCTCCCTCCCTCCCCCATTACTATGGCAGCCGAAAGCAAGCAAAGCAATATAGAGGCTGACAATAAGTTTACAGTTTACGGTTTATTAGGATTTGTATGCTGCCCACTCTCGAGAGACTTACAGATAAAACGGGGAGGGGGGACATATAAAAATTAAAAAGAACAGACATTAAAATTGCACAACATTCAAATAGCTTAGAGTGGGGCTGGATAAAATCAACAGCCCCAGGCCTGCCGGAACAGCCAGGTCTTAATCGCTTTGCGGAAGGCCGGGAGAGTGGTAAGGGTCCGGATCTCCACGGGGAGATTGTTCCATAGGGCCGGAGCAGCTACAGAGAAGGCCCTCCCCCGAGGAGTCGCCAGCCGACATTGACTGGCAGATGGAATCCGAAGGAGGCCTAGTCTGTGTTTCCATCAATTGCTTCTTGTCCTGCCTTCGGGGGGCTTTGGAGAAGAGGTTGACCCCCTCTTCTTTGGGACAGCCCCTCAAATATTGGAAGGATGCTGTCATACCTAGATCAAGCCAGATCTAGAGAGATGGCTGGGTGTAATGAATATATACTCACCTTGGTTGGATCCAATCCACTTATTTATTCTCTGCTCTGTAAGTGGCTAGGAATCTACTTTCCCCTCCAGATGTTCAGGACTGCAGAATTCTCAGCCAACCTGCAGGGCAACCGGTGGGCATGCCAGATGCTTGGCTTGAGGGGGGTGATTTCCTCTTGGGAGTGACCCCCCCCTTTCTCCCCCCGCGTGGGCTTTCTCCCCCAGCAATCATGATCTGCAACCGAAAACTGGAGTCGCTGTGTAACATCCACGAGAACATCCGCGTCAAGAGTGGTGCCTGGGATGAGAGCGGCGTCTTCATTTACACCACAAGCAACCACATCAAATACGCCGTCACCACCGGGTAAGCGCCCTGTGCAGAGCGTGCGCACGTACACAAACATTTTGTGGCCCCCACCTCTGACCCACACAAAAAGACCCCCAAGGGGGAGACTCTCTGCAGCGACACAAACATTCATTGCACGTATCCGGCCCAGGGACCATAGTTGATTTCCCCTGATTGAGTGCAATATAAAAAAATTGCAAATAATTTTTCTGCAGACCACCAAAATTTTCTCACAGACCACCAGTTGGTGACTGCTGGACTAGAAGACCTCCAGGGTCCCTTCCAGCTTTTAGGATTCCATGATCCAGGGGTGGGTTTCTCGCCCCGTTCCAACCGGTTCGGGTGGAATGGGGCCGGTGGCGTCCTCGTGCATGCGCGTAGTGCACGGATGCGTACTAGCATCTGCGCGACACTCCAGCTGCTCCTGGACGATCGCACAGGCGCTGTATGCGTCCTGCGCATGTGTGGAAGCGCAGAACTCATCAAAACCGGGTAAGGACCGCGGGCGGGCGGGCGGGTGCGCCCTTCGCCGTTCCCGGAAGTTACTTACTTCCGGGTTCGGCGACCAACCGGTTCGCAGGGACCGCCACGAACCGGTTGAAACCCACCCCTGCCATGATCCTATGGCTGTGCCTCAATGGGAGAAAGGTCCTTCCTCTCTCTTCACATCAAAGGATGTCCCTTTTCCCCCTTCCAGGGACCACGGCATCATCCGCACGCTGGACCTGCCCATCTATGTGACACGCGTGAAGGGCAACAACGTCTACTGCCTCGACCGCGAGTGCCGGCCCCGCGTCCTCACCATTGACCCCACGGAGTTCAAGTTCAAGCTGGCCCTGATCAACCGGAAATACGACGAGGTGGGTTGGGGAAGGGCTTGGTGGAATTTGTCTGCCACGTGGTCTTTCCGTGGCACTTTTGGGGTCCCAAGGTGGCTTTTATAACACAGAGCGACTCGTAAGACACCCTGGACTCCTGTAGGAAACATAAGCCTGACAAAGAATGTAACCGAATACGTTAAAGCCAGTGTTTCTCAACCTTGTCAACTTGAAGGTGTCTGGACTTCAACTCCCAGAATTCCCCAGCCAGCGAATGCGAATGCTGGCTGGGGAATTCTGGGAGTTGAAGTCCAGACACCTTCAAGTTGACAAGGTTGAGAAACACTGGTTAAAGCAGTTTTTCTTAACCTGGACTACAACTCCCAGAACTCCCCAGCCAGCAAAATCCACACATCTTAAAAGTTATTCAGGTGGAGAAACACTGCATTCAAGAAGGGATAATCATTCGAATTAAGGGATTTAAGTCCCTCTGCCACATGCCCCAAGCAGGGATTTATTTTAGAACTGATTTCACACACGAATCCATTCCTGCTTTCTTGACCAAACTCCTATTAATTTAGCTAATTTGGGAGTCAACGTCCTGTTTTGGCTTTGCTTCATTAAACTATTTCAAGGGATTAAACTCTTGACGGATTCTCGGATAACCCACCTGTGACCCCTGTTTATGGGACGAAATGTAAAGCGACATGTGAAATCTAAATCTTATTATTATTCTTCCGCCCAGGTGCTGCACATGGTGCGTAATGCCAAGCTGGTGGGCCAGTCCATCATCGCCTACCTGCAGAAGAAGGGCTATCCCGAAGTGGCACTTCATTTCGTGAAGGACGAGAAGACGCGGTTCAGCCTGGCTCTGGAATGCGGCAACATTGAGGTGGGTTCTGCGCCCTGATCCCCCTCGGGATCTCCAAGGAAGAGAACGGGGTGGGGTGGAGGGGGGCAGGCGTAAACGGCAGAGGGCCCCCAGGTGCCTCTGTTTCCATTCCATCAAGATTCTTTGGGGGCGGGCAGTGCTCCACTCTGGGGCTTGTGCAAGAAAATTACAATAGATTAATTTTAATCTGCTTTTATAATTCTTTTACTGTATTGGGGGGTGGAGGGGGTCAGTTTGTCTCGTGGTTAAACCACCAGGCTAGCAACCAGGAGCCTGTGAGTTCTAGTCCTGCCTTTTTCCTGCTGAGTGACTTTGGGTTAATCACCAGAAAAAAAGCAGAGGAAGGGAGGGAGGGAGGAAGAAAAAGAAGGAAAGAAAAAGAGGAAGGGAAGGAACAGGAGGGAGGAAGAAAGAAGGAAAAGGGAGGGAGGGAGGGAGGAATTCCTTCCCCTACTATCGAATTTGCTTGTCCTAAAACTATCAACTTCATCATCCCCCACCCCACCCCTCATAACCTATTTAATGTCAACTGTCCCACTTGGTTTGTGCAGTAAAAAAAGGCTCCTGGGGCATTTCTTCTTTCCAAGAGTCTAATTTACCAGACCAACATGGTTACAGAAGCAGCAAAGCCAAACCTGATATTTTCCCGCACAAATAGCGCAGTTCACACTTCCCTTTTCCCCTCTCTTCCCCTCTGCTATTGTTTTCTGTGCAATTCAGCTGCATTCATTTTGCTTGGGAAAAGGACTCTTCCCAGCAAACGGCCTCGGGAGGCCAGCATTGTCTCAGGCTCTAAGCCGGACATTCTGTGCATTCCTCTGCCCCCTGCGTTCCAGGTTAAGAACTTAGTTGTCATAGAATAGAATAGAATAGAATAGAATAGAATAGAATAGAATAGAATAGAATTTTATTATTTGTATGCCGCCCTTCTCCGGGAGGACTCAGGGCGGCGAACAATTCAAGGGGGGAAAAAGGGGGAACATAAAAAGACAAAATACAAATAATAAAAGTAAACAACAGTCGCACAACCACACAAGTCGAGAGGGGAGGGAACTCATCACCCCCAGGCCTGCCGGCAAAGCCAGGTTTTGATGGCTTTTCGGAAGGCCTGGAGAGAGGTGAGGGTCCAAATCCCTGCGGGGAGTTCATTCCAGAGGGCCGGAGCTGCCACAGAGAAGGCCCTCTCCCGGGTAATAGCCAGGTGGCATTGGCTGGTAGATGGAACCCGGAGGAGGCCGACCCTGTGAGATCTAATGGGTCTGTGGGAGGTAATTGGCAGCAATTAGCTCCCTGAAGCTTTTTAAGAGTCATCTGAAAATCCTGTAGTTTGGCTTTCGGCCCGGCTCCTCCCACTGCTTCTGAGCTAAAACCTGTGAGTTCTTGGACGGTAGCGTGTATTTCCCTTAATCCTTGCTGGAGGGGCCATGACTTTAGCAAGGGAGAGAGGGCCGAGAGGGAGGATCTTGTGCGTCCCCTTCTGAGGCTTCCCCCCGTGTCCCCTCAGATTGCTCTGGAGGCGGCCAAAGCCCTTGACGACAAGAACTGCTGGGAGAAGCTGGGAGAGGTGGCTCTGCTCCAAGGGAACCACCAAATCGTGGAGATGTGCTACCAGCGCACCAAGAACTTCGACAAGCTCTCCTTCCTCTACCTGATCACCGGAAACCTGGAAAAGCTGCGCAAGATGATGAGGATTGGTGCGTTCTGGGACCAATCCTGACCTGCCGTGCGATGCTCCCTCCCACTGGCCATGCGGGGGCTGGAAATTGGGAAGGGGGAGTTGGTTTCATAAGGGGGGGGGATTTATAATGCGAGATTTTTCAACCTTTGCTACTTGAAGGTGGGTGAACTTCAACTCCCAGAATTCCCCTGCGAGAGTTGAGAATTCTGGGAGTTGAAGTCCACCTGTCTTCAAAGGTTGAGAAAGACTGTATAACAGTGTTTCTCAACCTTGGCAACTTGAAGATGTCCGGACTTCAACTCCCAGAATTCCCCAGCCAGCATTCGCTGGCTGGGGAATTCTGGGAGTTGAAGTCTGGACATCTTCAAGTTGCCAAGGTTGAGAAACACTGCTGTATAATGTGTGGCCGGAATGGGCCACGCTAGCCGCCAACTGGCTGCCTCTCGGGATTCTGACACACTTAGCAGACGCCTTTCCCATCCAGGAATTTTGCGCTGCCTCTGTGATGGGTGCCAACCATAAAGAGCCTCAGGATGCCCATTGCTGAAAAAGGGAGACCTGGCTCCCCTTGCCCAGCCTGGTGGAGGGCGTGGAGGGTTTGGGGCAGAGCAGGAGGGGGAAGGCGGGCATCCTTGCCCCAAAGGAGGCTCCGGGAGGCAGGC
The DNA here is from genome assembly GCF_009769535.1 of Thamnophis elegans. Classification (NCBI taxonomy): domain Eukaryota; kingdom Metazoa; phylum Chordata; class Lepidosauria; order Squamata; family Natricidae; genus Thamnophis; species Thamnophis elegans. The sequence goes on along the minus strand of NC_045557.1, from coordinate 16,666,486 downwards.
GGGAGTCCTGACTCTCTTTCTCCCCGCAGCCGAGATTCGGAAGGACATGAGCGGCCACTACCAGAACGCCCTCTACCTGGGTGACGTTGCCGAAAGGGTGAGGATCCTGAAGAACTGTGGGCAGAGTAAGTGTGCCTAGCTGGGCTCCTCACCCCCAAGTAGCCCCCACACCCTCCCGCCAACACTCTCCCCTCACCCGGCCTCTCGCTTGCTGGCTTTCCCTGCAGAGTCACTGGCCTTCCTCACCGCTGCGACCCACGGCCTGGAAGAGGAAGCGGAGAACCTGAAGGAGACCTTTGACCCTGAGAAGGAGGTGGTGAGTTGGGGGAGCAGGAAGGGGGCTGCTGTCCCCAGGGAGGCTGCAGTTGAGGAGGGGGGCTGCTTTCTTCTGGGAGAAAACCTCTCCGCGGATTTCTTAGCTCCGTGGGAAGGACCTTCTCAAACAGCTCTTTCCAGGCAGTCCTCGACTTACGACAGCTCGCTTAGTGACCGTTTCAAGTTACAACGGCACTGAAAACAATGACTTACAATCGTTTCTCACACTGACGACTAGCATCTCTGTGAGCAAAATTCCGATGCTTGGCCGCTGGCTCATTTCTTATGACGGTTGCAGTGTCCTGGGGGGGGGGGGGATGTCACTTGACACACACACCCCTTTGATGACCTCCCGGTCAGCTAAGTCAGTGGAGAAGCCAGATTCACCTAACAATCGTCTCACTAATTTAATAACCGCCCTGATCCACTTAACAACGGTGGCAAGAAAGTTCGTGTACAGTGGAGCAAAACCCACTCAACAACTGCCCTGCTTTGCAACAAATTTTGGGCTCAATTGTAGGGGCGTGAGTCGAGGAACACCTGTACCTATTGGAGGGGTCTCCAAAGTGGGTTCCTGCCAGTTCTAAACTCTTCTCTAGAAGAGGTTCTACAAATCTACAGTGCCGTTTAGAACCGGTTCCAGCTCCCTCCCCATCCTGCCCGTCCGCACATCATCAAGATGAAGAGCGAGAGGAGGGATTCTGGGAGTTGAAGTCCACAAGTCTTAAAGCTGCCAAGTTTGAACACCCCTGGGTTTTTTTTTTCTAAAGGGTTAGGGGTGTGAGGGTCTTGTAACTTGACAGCTTTAAGACTTGTGTGCTTCAAATGCCAGAGTTCCTGAGCCAACATTTTGGTTGCTAAGCAAGAGCGTTGTTAAGCGAGTTTCACCATATTTTACAAGTTGCCGACGCCCACCCAGTCACATTGCTGGCAAGCCACTCCCACTCGGTCACATGGCCGGCAAGCCACTCCCACAAAGCAAGCCACACCTACAGAAGAGATTCTAAAAAAAATTGAAACCCCCCACAGGGTCTGTCGTAACTTCAGAGAGTCGCTAAGTGACTGGTCGTACGTCGAGGATTACCTATAGCTGGATGTGGGTGATGTTATGACCCAGGTGGTCCAGGCAAGACAAGTCTTTAGAGCAGAGGTCTTCAACCTTGGCAACATTAAGGCTGGCAGAATTCAAAGGTTCAACACTCAATTGGTGCCAGAGAAGGGACAATAGAATCCAAGAAGGTTGGATTTGAACCGTTTGGTGGGAACGCAACGATTCCAGGCTGATGACTCGCTTAACTCCTCCCTCAGCTCTGCCTTCTGGATCAGTGTTTTTCAACCTTGGCAACTTTCAAAACTCGTGGACTTCAACTCCCAGAATTCCCCAGCCAACTCTCCTGGCCGGGGAATTCTGGGAGTGGAAGTCCGCCAGGCTTAACTTTACCAAGGTTGGAGACCCCTGCTTTATAGGGTCCTTTATTGCAGTGGCCCCCAAAACCTTTCGGGCCCCAGGGATCGGTTCCACGGAGAGAGGTTTTTTCCACCGACCGGAGGGCGCTTGGTCTCATGTGCTGCCTGACTTCCTTTTTATTTTATTTTGTATTTATTTATTTTTGTTACATAATAAAACTTCTTTTGTGATTGTCTGAATTCCCCCTTCAACCTTCCCACCAAAAGACATAATTCATTTTACATTACATTTTCCATTGTTTCCAATTTTATCCGCATTACTTTTCTTCTCCTATTTTCCAATTTCTAGTTTTTTTCACGTGTACAAACAGTATACTTTTTCTTTCTCTCTTTAAAAATAAACAATTTATCATTTCTTTTCCATCTGTTTTCTCCTAACAAAATGAATCTTCAAATTTCAGATTTCAAGTTTTGTAAAATTGATGTAACATAATTATCTAACGGGTTTAAGTTTCTTAATATAATCCCCACACATTCTAATTTAAAAAATATTTTTACCTTGTTTACAATACTACTTTCTGCTGAGTCATATCATTCTACTTATTCACCTATTTCTAAATTTTCTTTTCTCTTTTTCTCATTTTTAAGTGTCTTACATAGCAATAGCAATAGCAGTAGACTTATATACCGCTTCATAGGCCTTTCAGGCCTCTCTAAGCGGTTTACAGAGAGTCAGCATATTGCCCCCAACAATCTGGGTCCTCATTTTACCCACCTCGGAAGGATGGAAGGCTGAGTCAACCCTGAGCCGGTGAGATTTGAACCGCTGACCTGCTGATCTAGCAGTAGCCTGCAGTGCTGCATTTAACCACTGCGCCACCTTGGCATCTTTTCTGTATTTTTCCTCTTACTTTTCGATAGATTTTTTGAGTACCTTTCCCCCCAATTTTTCTTTCCCATCTCCCCTTATTTCTCTCTTTATTTTTAGCTACCGTATTTTTCGGAGTATAAGACACAGCACGGTTTTGAAGAGGAAAATTAAAAACAAAAGTTTTTGCACTCTGCAAACCTTCCAAAAATGGCCCATTTTTAACTAAAACGGGCCCTTTTTCCCCCAAAAAGGGCATGAATAGCCCTTAGGAGGCTTGTAGAGTTCTCCTGCGGGGGAGGGGGGGATGGACCTTTTGTCGCTCATTTCTGCCCTCCCCAGCCCTCGGGATCTCTCTGGAAGCCTCCCAAAGGCTATGCACGGCCATTTTGGTGAAGGGGGCGGGGTTTCGAGAGGCAAAAAACACTGTATTCAGTGTATAAGATGCACCCAGATTTTCAGCCTCTTTTTTAAGGGAAAAAGGTGCGTCTTATACTATATGGGTATAAGGTTTGGGTATAGGTTTGATGGGTCTGCAGAAAATACGGTAGTTTCTTTTTTGGATATATGGGCTTCACTTTCTTGCGTGGGCCGGTTGCTGGCATGCCACGGCCCGATGCCGCTCCATGAACCAAGGGGTCAGGGACCCCTGCTTTTTTGCTCTTCAACAGACAACCTTACAATGACCAGGAAGGTTCCTCCCCACGCTCCCCTGAAAGCAGCCACCCTCAGTCCCCCAAACTAAAGCCCAAGTATTGCCGGGAAAAACCACAAGGCCAAGTCCTGGCACAAGACAAATGGCCGTCCTTGGGGCCAAGAAGGTAGAGCAAAGTGAAGGGCAAAAGCAGTCTGCGAGGGCAGGGCAAGACCAACGGCAGCCCTCAAAACAAGGAAAAAAAGGCACGAGTCAAAGCCGGGGCAGCCTAATCCAAAACAAACCATGTGTAAGGTTTCCTAAAAATCCCCTAATTGATTCATGAGTCTCAAGCCAAGTTTCAATACAAAACTAGTCATTTATTAAGAGCGCCATTAGGCAAGATCTTTTCGCAGTCAGGTCTGAGCTTTGTTTGATTTATGGCTGAACTTTACCCCTGTTCCTTCCCTCCCCTCAGTCTGTGTCATAAATCACATTCACCTATGAGGTGCACCCCTCCCAAGCCTGCTGCAGTAATCTGAGTTCCGACTTCAGCCGACAGTATGCGTGGAATGCACTCCCCGCCCCCTTCTCTCACAATGACAAGGCTACTCCCCAGGGCTTCTCCTTAAGTTACTCCAGATGTGAGGAGGGGTGGGCCGATCTCTTCCCAAGTAGCCTTGCGGCCTTTCTCTGGGCTTCCCCAAGCTCTGTTCTCCCTGCCCTCGGATCAGTGGGGGAGGCAACTGTTCCTCATCAGAGGGGATCGGGTGCCTATCACCACCACTGCCTGTCAGCAGTTGATCCTCCCCCGTGTCTGTGCAGGCAGGCAGCTCTCCCTCCAGCCGACCACCCCCCCCCCAATGTCCCCCAATGCTTGAGGGGCCTGGGACAGCATCGTCTTCAGCCCCCGGCCGCTGCAAGCATGCCAAGGGACGGACAATCTGGTTCCAACTCCTCCAAATCGGGATCCAATGGGGCCATGGCATCTGCCCCTTCCAGGAGCTCTGAAGTTTGTCCTGTTCCTCTTAGATCCCAGAGATTGACCCCAACGCCCACTTGCTCCAGCCGCCGCCCCCCATCATGCCCTTGGACACCAACTGGCCTCTGCTGACCGTCTCCAAGGGCTTCTTCGAGGGCACCATCGCCAGCAAAGGTCAGCAGCTCCCTCTCCCAATCCTTGTGGGCCACCCACAGCTTATGTGTGTGGGGGGGATTGTGGCCACTTTAAGATGCCCAGATACCTGAGCTGCTCCCTCCCTCCCTCCCTGCAGGCAAAGGAGGCGCCTTGGCGGCCGACATCGATATCGACACCGTGGGCACCGAAGGCTGGGGAGAAGATGCCGAGCTGCAGCTGGATGAAGGTGAGGGTGTTGTGACCTGGGCTTCTCCAGCAGCACAAAGCCGAGTCCTCGTCCCAATAAACCCTTTTTATTGAATTGACAGGGACTTTCTCTCCAGCAGAGTCTTTCCTCTCCCACAGTCTTTCAAGAGAGTTCCCAATTACCGACCTTTATCAGGCTTGAAGAGTGGCCAGGCTGAGATCTTTCAGACGCCGCAATACTTGGCAAGAATGCAGGAATGAACTAATGGTCTCCTGCAAACTCCACTCCCCTGTCACTCCTCTTTTATTCCCTCTGGGAGGGGCCATTCACTGTCCGCTTGTGCATTTAGTCCCAAGTCAACCTCTTCTCTTTAGCCGTTCCCTTCGTCTGGCAACTCTGTGCACGCACACACTGGGAACAGGCTCCAGCTGTTCTTCTGCCCCACTGATGTCTGTCTCCGAAGGCAGCTGATAACTATCGGAGGGCCCTGGCCCCCTCTCTGCCTCCGACGCAGATCCCTCATCAAAGCCTTCCCAGACTCCAGGACTGGGTCAGGTTTCCCCCCAACCTCCTCGCTGTCCGAATCTGCTGCCAGCTCTGCTGGCGGGCCACAACAGAAGGTGTAGCAGGGCAAGTCTTGGGAAGGAACCCCAAATTCCGGCCATGGACTGGGCGTCCGGGCATGTGCAAAGTGTATTTCTTCTTATGCCGGTGGCTGTTTCTTCATTGCAATCATGAAACCACTGCTGGTGGTTTCCTCAGGTTTGGAAGGAGTTTGTATGCTGTGGAATGGAATATCTGTTTGCGTGCATTTTGGATGTCAATATTGTTTTTTCCTCCGGTTAGAATGGATTTTCCCCTCCTGAAATAATAGGGTGATATTTAGCCTAGGCTTTAAATTTACATGTAGTTCTTTTTGATTTTACTGAATTTATTTCTACAGAAATGGTCTACGGATTAGACTATTCCGTCAGCAGTAATTTAAATAAGAGAACACACGAAAAGTATATCATGTGTCACTAATATTGATTATGTATTATTAGGAACTGCATATCAGTAGCATAGATGTTATTTTCATTCATATAGGTCTATTTTAAAAGTTTTCATGAAGTGTTTTCTTGGGACACATCTTTTAATTGGGATCTTTGCTTAAACAAAGGGGGTTTTTTGTTATATATTTTAATTCTTTTATAAACAGAGTTAAGGGGTTTTCCCTCTTAACATCTTCTCATATGCATAGTTAATTTTACATCGTATTTCCATTTCTAATTTCAGCCATATTATTTTCTTCCCAGGTTTTCCATCTGAAGTTTAATTTCTTTTTAATAGATAAACAATATCGTTATTTGCCCCTCCAGGTTAATCACATTTTTAACATTTCATTTCCATCTGTTATTCTATTTTACTGTAGATAGCATACATCCTCAAATTTAATTTTTTTATATCGTAAACATTTCACTTAGTTAATTACCCACAATTCATAGTATCAGTCTATTTCCCTCACGTCCTGTTAACTACCTACCATCAACAGTGTTAACATATTTCACGTTATTCTACTTGTAATCCCTTTTTCTTCTTTCTAAAAGGTTGGGATCTTTTGTCTTTTTTTATTTTATTTTATTTTATCAATTTCATATATACATTCACAATTATATGATCTCATAACTGTTATTAATAATATGTATTTATAACATCCCATAGATACATCTTATCTTACAACGATCCTACTTCTTCTTCCCTCCCTCCCTCTTTCCTTCCCTCGTTTCTTCTCTCCTACTCCCCTTCCTTTCCTCCCTCCTTCCCCTTCCCCCCTTCTCTCCTTCCCTCCTTCCTTCCCTCCTTCCTTCCTTCCCTCCTTTCTTTTCTCCTTCTCTCCTTCCTTTCCCCCTTCCTTTCCTCCTTCCTTCCCCCCTTCCTTCTCTCCTACATTCCCTCCTTCCTTCCCTCCTTTCTTCTCTCCTTCTCTTCTTCCTTCCCTCCTTCCTTAGGTTGGGATCTTTTGACTGACTAGTTCATTGTTTCTGAAGTTTGCCCGCTTTCAGAGGAGGTGGACTTCAACTCCCAGAATCCCCCCAGTCAGCTGTGCTGAATTCTGGGAGTTGAAGTCCACCCAAGTTCTTTTGAACCGTATTTTCCAAAGGAGAAACAGCCAAGATTCATTCTTTAGTGCAGCCTTGAAAATCTGTTTAACTGCAGAGACGTAGCCCTTAATTAATTAAAAATTTTTTGAAATCCCTTCCTTTTTTCCCGTTCAGATGGCTATGTGGACGCCGGAGAAGGCTTTGGCGAGGACGGCTTGGCCAAGGGCCAGGAGGAAGGAGGCGGATGGGATATTGAGGAAGATCTGGATCTCCCTCCAGAACTGGTAAATTAACCCAGTTTGTACGACTGGGATCTGGGCTGCCCTTTCCTAGGGGCCCCGTGTGATCATGATCTTAGGGCAGTGTTTCTCAACCTTGGCGACTTTAAGTCCTGTGGACTTCAACTCCCAGAATCCCCCAGCCAGCACAGCCGCGCTGGCTGGGGGATTCTGGGAGTTGAAGTCCACAGGACTTAAAGTCACCAAGGTTGAGAAACACTGTCTTAGTGGATTGTTTTAAAAATCCTCCTGCCTCTTCATCCTTTCCTCCCTTGGGTTTAGACTACAATCCCCATCTTCCCCAAGAGCCAGGGCAGGACAACTGATTGAACATGTGCCTCATTGTGTGTATTTGTGTGTACGTGCGTGTTGTGGCAGAGGTGGGTTGCTAGGTAGAACCGGTAGTGGAAATTGGGGCTGCAAAGCACGCGCGCGCGAGCAAACCCACCTCCGGTGTGTGGGGAGTGTTGTTTGGTGATAAACCCATGGGGCATTGGTGCCACAGCAGCTGTTGGCATTAACTCTGTTTTCTTATTGGCTCCTTTCCTTTTGTTATTTCCCAGCTTTATTCAATTGTCATTGCAAGGCAAAAGGAGAGAGAGAAAATTGAGAGAAGGGAGGAGAAGGGTGGGAAGAGAGGAATAGGAATAGAATAGAGCTGGAAGGGACCTTGGAGGTCTTCTAGTCCAGCCCCCTGGTCAAGCAGGAGATCCTATGCCATTTCAGATAAGTGACTCTCCAGTCTTTTCTTAAAAAGCCTTCAGTGATGGAGCAGTCATAATTTCTGGTGGCCAGCTGTTCCACTGGTTAATTGTCCTCACTGTTAGGAAATCCTGCAGCCCTTCTTCATATGCTTTAGTCTCCAGGCCTTTGATCCTCTTAATTGCTCTTCTCTGAACTTTTTCCAAAATCTTAACCTTTTTTTTATTCAGTATGGTGACCAAAACTGGGTGCAGGATTCCAGGTGTGGCCTTGTCAGGGTTTTTACAAAGCGGTATTAATCCTTCACCTGATCTTGATTCTATGCCTCTGTTTATACAACCCAGGATTGCATTAGCAGAAACACTAGCACAGTGTTTCTCAACCTTGGCGAGTTGAAGTCCACAGGACTTCAACTCGCCAAGGTTGAGAAACACTGCACTAGCAATTCCCGACTTTTCTCAATGCCATACTACCAGTCCTCAACTTACAACCACAATTGAGCCCAAAGTTTGAGTCGCTAAGTGAGTCCTTTGTTAAGTGAGTTTTGCCCCATTTTACAACCTCTCTTGGCACGGTTGCTGAGTGAATCACTGCAGTTGTTAAGTTAGCCACAAGGTTACTAAGTGGATATGGCCTGCCCATGACATTGCAACCGTCATAAGCACGAGTCGGTTGCCAAGCACATGGATTTTGATCACGTGACCACGGAAATGCTGCCACGGTCGTAAAAGTGTACAAAGCGGCCGTAAGCCACTTTCTTCAGTGCCATAGAGCCGAGGTGGCGCAGTGGTTAAATGCAGCACTGCAGGCTACTTCAGCTGACTGCAGTTCTGCAGTTTGGTGGTTCAAATCTTACCGGCTCAGGGTTGACTCAGCCTTCCATCCTTCCGAGGTGGGTGAAATGAGGACCCAGACTGTGGGGGGTGATATGCTGACTCTGTAAACCGCTTAGAGAGGGCTGAAAGCCCTATGAAGCGGTATATAAGTCTAACTGCTATTGCTATTGTAACTTCAAATGGTCCCTAAATGCATGTTGTAATTGGAGGACCACCTTGTAAGGACGCAAAAGTTTCGTTCATTTATTTTGCCATCTATTTTCCCCTCCCTCTAGGACGTCCCTGCGGGCCCCACGGGCGAAGCGGAAGAGGGATTCTTCGTACCACCCACCAAAGGCACCAGCCCTGCCCAGGTGGGAAAGCTCTTGGCACAGATCTAGAGAGCCCCCACCCCCACCCCCGCTACCCCCCAAAACAGATTTAGAACCACAACAGATCCCGCTGAGAAAACCCCCAATGGAGCTGGGGGAATTGGTCCCTGCAAGACGAGATCCTGTCTCAGGCTAAGGCTTGAAGGGTCCTTTCTCAGAACCCCCCCCCCCAACTCCCTCCAGGGGGATTCGGCAGTTGCTGGCTTGTTTAGGGGTTTCCAAATGCTTTGGGCAGGCAGAGGAGTCCAGAGTTTTAACTGGGGGGCTCTCTGGATTGGATGCTTTTCCTGAAGACGTTTCATGACCCAACCAAATCACATCATCAGTGCTACTATAAGTGTGGAGTTTGCTCCCTGTTTATCTACTTGTTGGTACTGATGTTGTTAACTAGTTCACTAATGAAATGTGGGCAAGAAAACAACTAAGCTCAGAGAGCATCAGGATTGAGGGACGAAGGAAGGAAAGGAAGGAAGGAAGGAAGGAGGAAGGTCACTGATGATGTTACCTAGTTGGGTAATAAAATGTAGACAAGAAAACAACTAAGCTCTGAGAGCATCAGGATTGAAGGAAGAAGGAAGGAAGAAAGGAGGAAAATCACTGATGATGTTACCTAGTTGGGTCATGAAATGTCTATAAAAACTCCACAGTTTTTACTCCACCGCCTCCTCCATTTCAGAACCCCCCCCTCCCTTCTAGCACTGATGATGTTACCTAGTTGGGTCGGAAAATGTCTGCAAGCAAACCAACAAGCTTGGAGAGCCCCCAGGCAACCCCACGGTTCAATCCTGAACGGCAGCTGTTCTCTTCCATAAGAATTTCAACTTTCTCTGCCAAGAGGAAGCCCTGTTTTTTTAAGAGGGAGTTATAGAGCCGGATTTGCTGAAAATAGTGTATTTCTAGCCTCTTTTTCTCCCCTCCTTTAGGTCTGGTGCAACAATTCCCAACTCCCCGTGGATCACATCCTGGCCGGCTCTTTTGAGACAGCTATGAGGGTACGTTCTCTAGGGTATTTATCCCAGTGGGGTGGAAATTGGCCATTCTGGGCTTGCGCAGTGTGTTGTTATTGGTAAGTGGGGAATGGAGGTTTGTCTTCATTGGAAAACACTTTTGTGGCAAGAACTAGATCACTCTGTCAGGTTCCCGAAAGATGCCCTAATCCAGTGTTTCTCAACCATGGCGACTTGAAAATGTCCGGACTTCAAGTTCCAGAATTCCCCAGCCAGCGAAGTCCAGACATCTTCAAGTTGCCAAGGTTGAGAAACACTGCCCTAATCGATTCATGAGTCTCGAGCCAAGTTTCAAAAGAAAACCAGTCATTTATTAGGAGCAAGACTTTATTGCAGTCGGTTCTGAGCCTCCTTTGAGTTATAGCTGAACTTTACGTCTGTTCCTTTCCTCCCCTCAGTCTGTGTCATAAATCACATTCTCCAATGAGGTGCCCCCCTCCCAAACCTGCTGTAGTAATGTGAGATCCGACTGTAGCCGAAGCTATGCGTGGAATGCGCTCCCCCCCCACTTCTCTCACCATGGCAACTTTAGGAGTTGACACACGCTCCTTAAGACTCACGTGGGGACTTCATTTCCCAGAATTCCCCAGTCAGCTAAAGTGGTTGAAGTCCACACGTCTTACAGTTGCCAAGTTGGACAAACAACTGCTCTCTGGAGGCTAGGAAGGACTCTTAGCAAGGCAGCCTTGAGCTACACAGGTGATACTCCCGTCTGTTTCCTCCGCAGCTCCTCCATGACCAGGTGGGAGTGGTCACCTTCGCACCCTACAAACAGCTCTTCCTGCAGACCTACGCCCGGGGCCGAACCACCTACCAGGCTTTGCCCAGCCTGCCCTCGATGTATGGATATCCCCATCGCAACTGGTAGGTGGCAGGCCGAGCGCCTGGCTATCCTGGCGTTGTTGGGAATGCCAGCTGGTGGCTGCAGGGCCTGCGCCAGGGAGAAAATGCTACCGGTTCGCCCCGAACCTTTAGTAAAAAATGCTACCGGTTTGGGTGAAGCTGTGTGAAAATCAGCTATGGTGCGCGATTTATATTCTCTGTCAGGTTTCCGAAAGACGCCCTAATTGATTCATGAACCTCGAGCCAAGTTTCAAAAGAAATCCAGTCATTTATTAGGAGCGCCATTTCGGCAACCCCCCATTGCAGTCGGATCTAAGCCTCATTTGAATTATGGCTGAACTTTGTCCCGGTTTCTCCCCTCCCCTCAGTCTGTGTCATAAGTCACATTCTCCAACGAGGTGAACCCCTCCCAAGCCGGCTGCAATCGTCTGAGATCCGACTCCAGCCGCAACTATGCGTGGAATGCGCTCCCCCCCCCTTTCCTCACCATGGCAACTTGATAACAGACAGGCAGAGGCTTGATGAGTTGACATGCAATTGCACAGCACAGCTGATCGTTGGGACATTTTTTTAGCATTTTCTTTACTCCCGGGTTTCGGGCGAATAAGTAGTAAAAAAAAAAAATGCTTTAAAAATGTTCCGACCATCAGCTGGGCTGTGTGATTTATATTCACTAGAAAACAGGAAATCCCGCTTTCTAGTGGATGTAAATCGTGCAGCACAGCTGTTCCCCCCTCTCCCCCCCCCTTCACTGTTCTACTTTGCAGACTCAGAAAGGGCTTCTTAGCACCTGGGTGCAAGGCGCGCGTTTTGCACGCCTGCGTGAAGCGAACCTGTAGCAGATTGCAGAGCGTTTCACCCCTGGCCTGCTCTTTGCCTCGGGAGACAGAAGGGGAATTGGGGGGGGGGGGGGAGGCTGTTGCCTTGAACTGAAGACCCTACTGGCCCTTGGGCTTTATTTTTTCCCCCCAGGGAATCCTTGACTTATAACAGTTCATTTACTGACTATTTGAACTTACGGCGGCACTAAAAAAAAGTGCCACAACCGTTTCACACTTATGACCGTTGCAGCGCCCCCCCCCCCAGTCACATCATCAAAGTTCAGATGCTTAGCAACCGACTCCTATTTACGACGGTTGCACCTTCTCACAAGCGAAGTCAATGGGGGAGGGGAGCAGCGTAGCAACTGTGCTACTAAATAGCTGCAGGGATTCACTTAACAACACTGGGAAGAGGGGTTGTAAAATGAAGGCAAATCCACTTAACCAACAGCAATGTGGGACTCAATTGCGGTCGTAAGTAGAGGACCACCTGAGTCTCCGTCGTCGGCTTGTGAGGACCCTGTTCTCGGCGGAGTTCCAGGACTGAGGTGGTTCCAGCCGTTTTCTGAGCCTCCCGGCTTCTGCGCTCACCTTCCTCTCTCTCGGATGTTCCCTCCAGGAAAGACGCCGGGGTGAAGAACGCCGTCCCGGCGGTGGGCCTGAAGCTCAACGACCTGATCCAGCGCCTGCAGCTCTGCTACCAGCTCACCACGGCCGGCAAGTTTGAGGAGGCCGTGGAGAAATTCCGCTCCGTCCTGCTCAGCGTCCCGCTGGTGGTGGTGGACAACAAGCAGGAGATTGCTGAGGTGCTGCGCATCACTCCCTTTCGCCACTCGAAAACCCCTATGGACGCTTCATAAATGGGCTGGCAGCTGCCAATAAAGCCAATCCTGGGCTGTGTTAATCGGAGGGATAGAATCGAGACCCCGCCAAGTGTTAATACCACTCTATAACGCTTTGGCATGGCCACACCTGGAACAGGGCACCCAGTTTTGGTCGCCACGGTGTAACAAATACATTGAGGCTCTCGAACAGTGTTCCTCAACCTTGGGGACTTCAAGTCACCTGCTTCAAGATCCCTGCTCCGGAGCTTGTCGGGTGTGAGACCCTACTGGTGAAGCTGGACCTCAAGGGTCAAGTGGGTCTGCTGCTAACGTACCTGCCTCCCAACTGCGTTGCAGCAGCCCTCCCCTCGCTCCTCGAGTCAGTAGCCGAGCTGGCAGTTGAGTTCCCCAGGCTTATGGTTCTGGGGGACTTTAACTTGCCTTCGCTCGGTGAACGCTCTGATGGAGCGCAGGAGTTCATGGCTTCCATGACAGCCATGGGCTTGACCCAGATAATTCGAGGCCCAACTCACTCAGCGGGTCACACACTCGACCTCGTATTCCTCTCGGAGCAGTGGAGTTATCATCTTGGTCTGAGGGGTAATGAGATCATACCCCTGTCGTGGTCAGACCACTGCCTACTGAGGCTAGACTTCCGGAGGCCAAACCCCCACCGTAGGGAGGAGGAACCGACCAGGTGGTTCCGCCCCAGGCGACTTATGGACCCTGTAAGGTTCCAGACGGAGCTTGGGGTTATTCCTGATACTCTCGCCCACAGTTCGGCGGAGACTCTTGCTGCTGCCTGGCACTCGGCAGCGTCAGAGTCTCTGGACCGGATTGCGCCACTACGGCCCCTCCGGGTCAGCGGCTCCCGGAGGCCTCCTTAGTTCACTGAGGAGCTCCAGGAGATAAAGCGCCGGAGGAGACACCTAGAGCACCAGTGGAGGTCCGATAGGTCCGAACCGAACCGAGCACTTTTGACAGCATGCACCAAGGAGTACATCCGGGCATTAAGAACAGCTAAGAGAACACACATTGCCACCTTGGTAGTGTCCTCCGAGTCCCGCCCAGCCGCCCTGTTTAGGATAACCCGCTCCCTCCTAAATAGGAGGGAGACGGGGGACCCCTTACAGGGTAGGGCTGAGGAGTATGTTCAGTTCTTGGCGGACAAAGTTGCTCGGTTTCGGTCGGACCTGGACTCCACCCCCGCAGATCCAGCCGAGACACAAGGGAATGACTTGGCAGACCATCTCTGGGTTGAGTTTCAGGATGTTGCCTCCGGGGATGTGGACAAGGCTATGCGAGCTGTGAGTGCCTCCACCTGTATACTGGACCCGTGTCCCTCCTGGCTGGTTGCCAACAGCAGTGAGGTGACACGAGGCTGGATCCAGGCGGTTGTTACCGCCTCTCTTCGGGAGGGGTACTTCCCCACCGCACTTAAGACAGCGGTGGTGAGACCCCTCCTGAAGAAACCATCCTTGGATCCAGCTGTTCTTAATAACTACCGTCCAGTCTCCAACCTCCCCTTTGTGGGGAAGGTTGTTGAGAAGGTGGTGCCTTCCAGCTTCAGCGTACCTTGGAGGAAGCTAACTATCTTGACCCCTTCCAGTCAGGCTTCAGGCCCAGTTACAGCACAGAAACCGCTTTGGTCGCATTGACCGATGATCTCTGGAGAGCCAGAGATGGAGGCCACGCGTCCATCCTGGTTCTCCTTGACCTCTCAGCAGCTTTCGATACCATCGACCATGGTATCCTTCTGTGACGACTGCGGGAGGTGGGGGTGGGCAGCACTGTTCTGCAGTGGTTCTCCTCCTACCTCTCGGACAGGTCGCAGTCGGTGTCGGTGGGGGGGCAGAGATTGTCCCTGAGGCCCCTACCTTATGGGGTGCCGCAGGGTTCGGTCTTATCCCCCCTGCTGTTTAACATATACATGAAACCGCTGGGCGAGATCATTCAGAGGCACGGGATAAAATACCATCAATACGCGGACAATACACAGTTGTATCTGTCCGCCCCGTGCCAACTCAATGAAGCGGTGGACGTGATGAACCGGGGTCTTGAGGCTGTTAAAGACTGGATGAGAGCTAACAAACTGGTACTCAACCCGAACAAGACCGAGTGGCTGTTTTGTTTTCCTCCCAACAATTTGGCTGACGTTCCATCGCTCAGGCTGGGGGGTCAAAATTTATACCCCTCAGACAGGGTCCGCAACTTGGGAGTCCTCCTGGACCCACAGCTGAGTTTCGACCACCACTTATCAGCTGTGACCAGGGGGGCATTTGCCCAGGTTCGCCTGGTGCGCCAGTTGCGGCCCTACCTGAACCGGGAGGCCCTCACAACAGTCACTCGAGCCCTTGTGATCTCTAGGCTGGAATACTGCAATGTGCTCTACATGGGGCTGCCCTTGAAGAGCATCCGGCGACTTCAGCTAGTCCAAAATGCAGCCGCGCGAGTGATTGTGGGCGCACCACGGTTCGCCCACATAACACCGATCCTCCGTGAGCTGCGCTGGCTACCTGTTGGTCTCCGGGTGCACTTCAAGGTCCTTCTTACCATCTATAAAGCGCTCCATGGTAGTGGATCTGGCTATTTGAGAGACCGCCTTCTGCCGATTACCTCCCTCCGTCCCATCAGATCGCATAGAGTAGGCCTCCTCCGAATTCCATCCACCAGTCAGTGCCGACTGGCGACTACGCGGAGGAGAGCCTTCTCAGTTGCAGCCCCGACGCTATGGAACAATCTCCCCGTGGAGATCCGCACCCTCACCACCGTCCAGGCCTTCCGCACAGCCCTCAAGATCTGGCTATCCCGTCAGGCCTGGGGATAAGACTTTACTCTCGCCCCTCCCGAATGTTGAATGAATGTTGGGTTTTTTATTGCTAATTATTTTTATTCACATTATCTTTTTGTGTTTTGTCCTGCACTCCCCTCCCCTATTATTGTAAGCCACCCTGAGTCCCCTCAGGGAAAAGGGCAGCCTATAAATGCTTAATAAAATGGAAAAAAAATGGACTTCAACTCCCAGAATCCCCCAGCCAGCTATGCTGTCAGGTTTCCGAGAGATGTCCTAATCCAGTGTTTCTCAACCTTGGCGACTTGAAGATGTCCGGACTTCAAGTCCCAGAATTCCCCAGCCAGCGAATGCATTCTCTTAGCTGTTCTTAATGCATTCGCTGGCTGGGGGACTCTGGGAGTTGAAGGCCACAGGACTTCAAGTCACCAAGGTTGAGGGACACTGCTCTAGAAAGAGTGCAGAGAAGAGCAACGAATGGGATTTAGGGGAGTGGAGGCCAACAGGCGATGAACGGTTGCAGGAACTGGGCGTGGCTAGTGCAAGGAAGAGGCAGCAGGCAGGGAGATTGGAGGCCTTTTCAGTCCAACACCTGACACCATTCCAGGCCCATGTTCCCCGGTCTCTTCTTAACAGCCTCCAGGGATGGCGGCACCTACAACCTCCGGAGGTGAATCGTCCTCATGGCCGTCAGAACAATTCCTCCTTAGTCCCAGGTTGGAGCTCTCCCTGATTGGCTTCCTCTCATTGCTCCTTGCAGGCCCAACAGCTCATCGCCATCTGCCGGGAGTACATCGTGGGGCTGTCCATGGAGCTGGAGAGGAAGAAGCTGCCCAAGGATTCCCTGGAGGAGCAGAAGCGCATTTGTGAGGTGGGTGTCGGGCGCTGGTGTCCAGCCTTGGCAACTTGAAGAACTGTGGACTTCAACTCCCAGAATTCCCCAGCCAGGAGAGTTGGCTGGGGAATTCTGGGAGTTGGAAGTCCACGAGTTTTGAAAGTTGCCAAGGTTGAAAAACACAGATCCAGAAGGTAGAGCTGAGGGAGGAGTTAAGCGAGTCATCAGCCTGGAATCGTTGCGTTCCCACCAAACGGTTCAAATCCAACCCTCTTGGATTCTGTTGCCCCTTCTCTGGCACCAATTGAGCGTTGAACCTTAGTTGACTAGATCCTCATAGCAATAAATCTTCTGAACCTCAACTTCACGGATGGTCCTGATCCTTTGCACCTGGCGGTCGGTCGGTCAGCTGACCAACGTGGGGTTCCGGACAGTGGGAGACAGCCTGGTGCTGTCTGGGATGGGGTCAGCATTCTTCGCCTTGCGTGAGTGGTCCCAGGGTGGGAGGGCTCAGGTCTCCAGCTGCTTTGGGGGATTCTGGGACTATTGGACTCCCATGGAGGAGCAGACCCGGAGCCTCTGCGCCTGAGGCTCCCCTCCCCTTTCCTGCAAACCCTTTCTGAACGCACGCTGTCCCCTGCAGATGGCCGCCTACTTCACCCACGCCAACCTTCAGCCCGTCCACATGATCCTGGTCCTCCGGACGGCCCTCAACCTCTTCTTCAAGCTCAAGAACTTCAAGACGGCTGCCACCTTCGCTCGCCGCCTCTTGGAGCTCGGCCCCAAGACCGAGGTGGCCCAGCAGGTGAGTGCCCCGAGGGAAGGGAAGGGGGGGGTCAGGGAGAGGCCGACGGGGGTCTCCGGAGGGAAGCGGGAAGCCTCTCGGGTGTCGGGGTTCCAACCGAGGCCCTAATGAAAACAGGAGCCTCAAGCAAAGTTTTAAGACAAATCCGGTTGTTTTATTACGAGCGCCATGTTGGCATGGAGCCAGTGAAACCTACTCCTGGAAACACAGAACCGCTTGCGTGGACTGCTGTGGCCTAGAGGTGGAGCTTTCACCTCACAATCAGGAGGTTGTGAGTTCAGTCCTAGGCAGAGGCAGATGTAGGGTCCCCTGCTGGGGTTTATCAGTGAGCCGAAGCCACGCCCAGGTCACCAAACAGTCCCCATTGGCTGACCTGTTACCATGTCTATTCCAATTCATGAACCCTTATACACTGACACCCTCCACCGTGTTCTGGCGGATTGAAGCCAGCTTTTCTCTGAGAGAGAGCATTGAAGCCTTGAAGGATAAATAAACGAAGGCCTTATTGTTTTATTGGGTGGCTTGTATGCCTCTTTCTGTAAGATAGATTTGACATGAATTAGACAGGCAGGCAGGTGCAGAGATATAAGGAAATAGAAGCAAACAGACATAATAGAAAATATTTGTAGCCCGGGTTTTAGATTTTGGCAGTGGTTTGTTCTCCAAGCTTGCTTCAGTTTAGTTTCTGATGAATCATTCAAAAAGTACATTGAAAGAAAATTGGATAGCAAACCACCTCCACAAACAGACATCGATAGATGATATAATGCATGGATGGGTGGATGATAGAGGGTAGGTAGGTAGATACATAGAAAGAAAATAGACATAAGGGAAGGGAAGAAGGGGCAGAAAGAAAAAGAATGAACTGGGAAAAGAGGGAGAAGACGGGAATTAAGGAAGAGGAAGAAGAGGAAGGAAGCAAAAGAAAGAAAGAGAAAGAAAGAAAGAAATCTGGGAAAAGAGGTAGGAGAGAGGAATTAAGAAAGGGGAAGAAGGAAAGAGAAAGAAAGAAAGAAAAACAAATCTGGGAAAAGAGGGAGGAGAGAGGAATATAGGATGGGGGAAGAAGGAAGCAAAAGAAAGAAAGAAAGAGAAAGAACGAAAGAATGAACAAAAGAAAAAGAAAAAATCTAGGAAAAGAGGTAGGAGAGAGGAATTAAGAAAGGGGAAGAAGGAAAGAGAAAGAAAAGAAAAAGAAATCTGGGAAAAGAGGTAGGAGAGAGGAATTAAGAAAGGGGAAGAAGGAAGGAAAAGAAAGAAAGAAAACCAAATATTATTTGGAAAAAAGGGGATCTTATGGCCGATTGAGGAAACAGCAACCAATCACATTTTACAGCATGATTTAAAGAAACAGGTACAACATTGTTACATGATTTATATATTGCCAACCCAACCGTTAGATTATATTCCTAACACCCCTTGCTGGTGGGAGCCCCACTGGACAGCGGATGTGGGTGGGCAGTGGAGGGGCGCAGAGCAGCCGCCGTTCCAGTTCCCCCTTTTCACCTCTGGCTGTTCCTCCCGGCTCCTCCAGACCCGTAAGATCCTCTCGGCCTGCGAGAAGAACCCCAGCGACGCTCACCAGCTCAACTACGACATGCACAACCCCTTCGACATCTGCGCTGCCTCCTTCCGGCCCATCTACCGGGGCAAACCGGTGGAGAAGTGCCCGCTCAGCGGGGCCTGCTATTCGCCCGAGTTCCGCGGCCAGATCTGCAGAGTCACAACCGTGAGTTCTTTGCTTTTTTCTGTCATCTCTTTGGACACACCCTCAGGGCGGGGCTTCCGAACTTTGGCGACTTTTAGGCCCGTGGATTTCAACTCCCAGAATTCCTCACCCAGCACGATCCACAGGACTCCTAGGGCAAGGCTCCGCTAGCAGCGGTGGCTCTTCCGTCCCAAGGACCGGCCCATAGATTTCCTCTGCTCTCCTCTCCTCTGCCCCATCTATTCATCTCCGCCCTCTGCCTTTGATCCCCAGAGCTCGGGTGGGGCTTCGCTAGCAGCGGTGGCTCTTCCGTCCAAAGGACCGGCCCATAGATTTCCACTCCTCTCCTCTGCCTTCTGCACATCCACATGTTAGGCACTGGACCCAGCTGTTCCTCCTCTTCCTCATCAGCCACCTCCAGACCTGGGGGCTTTTCACTCCCCATCTGGGGGCTGACGGACGGCCCAGCCTGTGCCTCCATCTCTCTCTCTCTCTCTCTCTCTGCCGGCTCCCTTCCCTCTTTCCTCTTGGAGCTCTGTTGTAATATAGTTCCTTGTGTAGGTGTGGGTCACCCATGGCCCAGTTCATACCAGGGCATGCAGAGCCACGCTGAACCACACAGGAGAAAACAAACTCCTAAAACTCCATAACATCCTGATAGTTCATAACATCCTGAGATGTGCCCTACCGATGACGCCCAGGATTTGACCATATATAAACAGAACTTCCCTGAGCAGTAGATTAGAAATTGTACTTTTACAGGCTGTTTTTAACCACATGCTGTTGCTCCTCCTGCCTTTGTCCTATCTCAATAAAAGGGGCTCTCAGACCCCCAATCTGGGTTGTCGCTCCATCCCGAGAAAGATTGTGTCCTGTCTTTTCTCCACATTGGCCTCATGGACGAACCACGGGAACGTTACAGAGCTCTTAGGTTGCCTCGATGCTGTCCCTGACTCCCACACCGCCTCCTCCTACACTGACCCAACTGTTGGAGGGCCCAGCAGGCCTCAACAATAGCCTTATAAATTTTCTTAAATAGATAAACTCCCAGAATTCCCCAGCCATCACACTTATGAAGTCTACATGTCTTAAAGGTGTCACGGTTGAGAGCCAGCTAGCCAAGCCCTGCCTTAAAGATGAGAAACACTGCACTTAAAGCATCCTCTGGCTTACTACCAGCTTGCAAGTCGTCCATTGTGGCCTATATTACAAGCCACAAGGGAAAGTATTGTAACACCTTCCTCTGGATCGGTGTTTCTCAACCTTGGCCACTTGAAGATGTCTGGACTTCAAGTTCCAGAATTCCCCAGCCAGCAAATGCTGGCTGGGGAATTCTGGGACTTGAAGTCCAGACATCTTCAAGTGGCCAAGGTTGAGAAACACTCCTCTGGATGGTCTAAACGGCTTCTGAGTAATTCTCTCACCTCTTCCCATGGCTTGAAAATGTGGGCAAAATCTGATCATTTGAAAAAATTGCCTGCTTCCTTTCCTGTAATCAGCTTTGGAGGCTAAAACCTTCGATGGGACGGTTGCAGGAACTGGGCCTGGCCGGTCTAGGGAAGAGAAGGACCAGGGGAGGCAGGAGAGCATCTTCCAATAGTTGAGGGGCTGCCCCAGAGAGGAGGAAGGTGGGTCAGGCTGTTCTCCAAAGTCCCTGAAGGTCCAGAGAAGGAAGAATGGATGGAAGGAGAGATTCAACCTAGAAATAAGGAGGAATTTCCTGACCGGGAGAACCATCCACCCATGGAACAGGAGTTGCCTTCGGAGGTTCTGGGAGCTTCATCTCTGGAGGCTTTCAAGAAGAGACTGGACTGCCCTCTGTCAGAAATGGTGCTTGGACTGAGGGAGGGGGGTTGGACTAGATGACCTCCAAGGTCCCTTCCAACTGTGTTATTCTGTTATTTCATCACTGGAAGCTTTCAAAAAGAAACCGGACTGCCAGAAGTCAGAAATGGTGTATGGTCTCCTGCTTGGGCAGGGGGTTGGACTAGATGACCTCCAAGGTCCCTTCCAACTGTGTTAAATCTTCTGTTTGAGCCCTTCGGTCTAGGATAGAGATTAGCAGGTGGGGACTCTTAGCCGAACCCCCATTTTGGCATCACACCTGGCTTAAAACCAGCCTCGAGAGAGACACGGTTGTGTTAATCCACAACGGGCAGCCCTCTCCATCCCACCAAGCTAAAACCAACGCCTGGTGTAGCTCGGGGTTGAACACCAATAGCATCCATATTGTAGGGAGGCTACTACCCCCGACAAGGTATATCCCCCCCCTCCCCAACGTTACGTGTCATCAGGGTTCAGAGGTGTTTGCGAAAGCTGTAAAAGGAGATTTCTTTTAACGATGCCTCCTTTGATTGCAGGTGACGGAAATCGGCAAGGATGTCATCGGCTTGAGGATTAGCCCTCTGCAGTTCCGCTGAGACGGTCTCGTTCCCATCACTGGGCACTTGTCCATTGTCCTCCCCTCTTCCGAGTGTTTTGCTTTTTCTATCATCTCCCTGTAGCATTTCGGATACCTCCTGGGAGGTAAGATATTGAGCCTGCTCCAGCATTTTTCCAGTTATAACCATCTTCTCAATCCGGACAAACTTGGAAGATGCCTGGACTTCAACGCCCAGCAGAGCTGACTTTGGAATTCTGGGCGTTGAAGTCCAGGCATCTTCCAAGTTTGTCCAGATTGAGAAACATTTTAAGACCCCTGCTGGGCTTAAAAGCAGGAAGACCACCGTCTCTAGGAAGAGGCAGAAAATCCAGGGGTGTCTCGTTTCGTATGAATGGGCCCCAAACCCTCCTCCTCCTCCTCCTCCTCCCACATTTTGTGATTTTTCTGCCCTGCCACCCTCCCGTCCTGCTTCATTTTTACGTTTCCCGACTCAATAAACACAAAACTAGTTAAGGGGGGAAAAAAAGAGAAGTGTGTTTATTTGCTTCAAAGCAATTCCATCCGCGTGAAAAAGCCGCACACATTCGGACAAGGTTTCTCCCTCCCACCCACCCCAATTGATCCACCCCATTTTCTTCCCCCCCAATGAGGTAAGGGTTTGATGACAAAGGTTCCCCCAGAAGCCGAGAATGGGATTGATTTTCCTGCGGTTCTTCTCCACACCAACCACCAGGTGTGGGGGGTGGCATAGCCCCCACGTCACTAGTGAAGAAGGGTCCATGATGGGAGAGAGGGGATTTTTAGCGGAGGAATCCCCTGGCTTAACTCAGCACCGTTACCCTGTCCACTATGGAGGTGGACATCATCAGAAGGAGGCTTGATGGCGCTTGTGGTACACAAAATATCAACCTGTGGGTTTGCCAATGAAGTGGGGCACGTTGACGCAACACCATTCAACACCACTCAACCTAGAAGAGCTTACATTTCCAGGCTGTCCTCGTTGTGTGTTGTGGCCTTGTGTGGTGGGAAACCCTCCATTCCACAGTGACCTTCAGGAGAACCTGACTGGGTTGAGGATGGGGGGCAAAGCTGCAGGACAGGTGATTCCAGAGGGGCTCCAGTTGTGACCTCTGGATAACCCATGGGAGACGAGACCAGTCTCTTGTCAAAGCAGGTTAGATGGTCCTCTCTGCTACCCCCGAGAAGAAGGTGGCAACAAGACTGTCCGAATGGAGGGAGCCGTCGTGGCTCCTCCTTCCTTCGTCCCTCAAGGAGAGAGGTCGCCAGTGGCGGGCACTGTCAAGTTGGGCTGGGGGTTGCCGTCCTCCACGGGCTGGTAGGGGGCTTTGCGGATGCATTCCACGAAGAGCAGGAAGGACATCAAGAACCAGAAGAAGAAGTTCACCCATGCGGTGGCCTGAAGGGAGGGAAAAGAGGAGAGTTGGTGGGAAGGGAACGGAGGAGAAGATCGGAGGAGACCATTGGAGGTCCACCACTCCCAACTGAAGGACTCCGGTTCATTTAGCTCCCTTGAAGGTGGGTGAGCTCCATCCCAGGTCTCAGGCTTCAGGTGGCTTCCATACAGTCTCCTAAATGAGAAGGATGTTCTAGAACGTGGCTCTCCAACTTCTGCAACTTTAAGACTTGTGGACTTCAACACCCAGAGTTCCTCAGCCAGCTTTGCTGGCTGAGGAACTCTGGGAGTTGAAGTCCACAAGTCTTAAAGTTGCCAAGGATTGGAGAGCGATGTTCTAGAAAGGATGACGGGCTCCCAAATGGGGAGGGTCATGGGTGAACCCATATTCCGATAAAGGAATACTGGCTAGGCAATCCAGGTAGTCCTTGACTTACGACCATAACTGAACCTAACATTTCTGCTGCTAAGTGAGACAAGTGAGTTTTCCCCACATTTTATGACTTCTTGCCACAGTTGTTAAGCGAATCACTGCAAGTGTGAAGTTAGTAGCACGGTTGTTAAGTGAATCAGGCTTCCCCACTGAGTTTGCTCGTCAGACGGTCGTAAAAGGGGAACCCCGTTAGCCCGGGGGACACTGCAACCATCATAAATGGGGCGTTGCAAGCATCTAAATTCTGACCATGTAACCGTTGGGATTGGAACGAAGGTTGTGTGTCAAAGAATGGTCGTTTTTTTCAGTGCCGCTATAACTTTGAACGGTCACTAAAAGGATGGTTGTAAGTCAAGGACTGCCTGTAATACCCAAGACAGCAATGATCGCATTTCGGCATAAGGGCTGAGGATGAAGACGGAGGGAGGGAGGGATGGATGTGCTGCCCATCTTTCGTGAAGGGAGCTTAGACCTTAAAAATACATTAAAACCTCAAATAAAGAATTGAAATAAACTTGGGGGGTGGGGGTGGCCGAGAGGTGGGGCTCTCGCCTCACCATCAGGAGGCTGTGAGTTCAATCCTAGGTAGAGGCAGATATTTCTCTCTCTGGGCACAACGAGAATATATCGGCCAAACAAAACTCCGCATTGGCAACAGGGTAGGGCATCCGGCCAGTAAATACTCTGCTAGCTCCATTCAGTTGCCCCAAGCGATTATAAGGCCGTTAAAAGATGACGACGAATTGAAATAAATTTAAAAAACAAGAGTTAATTCTCAACTTACAACCACAATTGAGTTCAAAAATCTGCTAAATGAGGCAGCGGTTCTGAGCTTTGCCTCTTTTACAACGTTTTTTGCCACCGTTGTTAAGTGAATCACTGCAGTGGTTAATTTAGTAGCACGGTTCTTAAGTGAATCGGGCTTCCCCACTGACTCTACTTGTCAGAAAGTTGCAAAAAGGGGATCACGAGACCCCGGGACGCTGCAACGGTCGTAAGTACATGTCAGTTGCCAAGCACCTGAACTTTAATCATGTGACCACGGGGATGCTCTCCCTTAAGCCTTCTCGAGGGGGGGGGGGCTCCAAGGCCCACTGGGGGGGGCGGAACGATCGGATCGGTTCTACTTTCCTTTTGTTATTGTCAGCTGCCTGGGACTCCTGGACAACAGGAGGGATAGAAATGGATTTTAAAAAATAAATTAAAAAATCGGATTTTTAAATTTTAAATAGGACTTTTTTTTAAATACGATTTTTTTTATTTAAATAGGTTTTTTATTTAAATAGGATTTTTTATCTAAATAGGATTTTTTATTTAAATAGGATTTTTTATTTAAATAGGATTTTTTATTTAAATAGGATTTTTTATTTAAATAGGATTTTTTAAATTAAATAGGATTTTTTATTTAAAAGGATTTTTTAAATTAAATAGGATTTTTTATTTAAAAGGATTTTTTATTTAAATAGGATTTTTTAATTAAATAGGCTTTTTTATTTAAAAGGATTTTTTAAATTAAATAGGCTTTTTATTTAAAAGGATTTTTTAAATTAAATAGGATTTTTTATTTAAATAGGATTTTTTAAGAGCCCAGGTGGCACAGTGGTTAGGGTGCAGCACTGCAGGCCACTTCAGCTGACTGTTATCTGCAGTTCGGCTGTTCAAATCTCACCGGCTCAAGGTTGACTCAGCCTTCCATCCTTCTGAGGTGGGTGAAATGAGGACCCAGACTGTGGGGGCGATATGCTGACTCTGTAAACCGCTTAGAGAGGGCTGAAAGCCCTATGAAGCGGTATATAAGTCTAACTGCTACTAAAAATTTAAATAGGATTTTTTAATTAAATAGGATTTTTTTTATTTAAATAGGATTTTTAATTAGTTTTTTTATTTAAATAGGATTTTTTATTTAAATAGGATTTTTAAATTTTAAATAGATTTTTAAAATTTAAATAGTTTTTTTATTTAAATAGTTTTTTTATTTAAAGTTTTTTTTATTTAAATAGGATTTTTAAAATTTAAATAGGATTTTTATTTATTTTTATCAAATTTATTTTAACAAAATGCTTTTGGACTAAAGATCTATCCTAAGAGTAGTTTTCCATTTAAGATACATTAATAGTTTTGTTTATTCAGCATGGAACGGAGCTGAGTTATGTGGCATGAGGCTGTATAATCTGCAATATTTATGCAACTCATTCAACGAATCCAACCTCTGTGAGCTAAATAGGAAACCTTCCTTTTGTTTGCAAATAATCGTATTCAAGATTCTAACTACCAGCAAGAATGAGTCCGTACATTGAAAGAACACTTGACATTGCAGACCCATCAGGGTGGCAGCGCCTGTTAGCGGGCATCCACTCACCTGCTGCCCGCCACGTCCCTCACCTGGTTGTGTCCCTGCCGTATCACCAGCCGTCCCATTAAAGTGAACTGTTGATTCGGTGAATCAACAGCTGGTCAGAAGGGGAGCCACTCTGGGACAGAGATGATGGTGGCTGGATTTTCTTAGATGCACAGAAAGCGTTTGACAATGTGAATTGGCAATTTAAGTTGGCACAGTTACAGAAGATGAACTTTGGTGAGAGATTTGTTGAAATGATAAGGGCGAGTTGGCTTGGCTTAAATCGAGTTGATTTAAACCAAGTCTTTTTACTAGTGATTTAAATCAGGATTTAAATCGACTTGACTTCAATCAAATCCAGACAGGCAGCCTTTTAAATTTTCCAAAAAAAATATACCAGCTGTGACCTCTGTGCCCCCCCTGCAGGGAGGAACCAGGTACGGCTGCAAGGGGATGAATTGAGGAAGCTGCTCACCTGGGCAGCGTAGAGGTTGTCGTAGAACTTTCCGGGACGATAAGGCTTGACCCAGGGACGTTGTTGAGCCTCTTGGCAGCTGCAGGGAAAGAAATAAGGAGAGCAGGGAAGAACAAGCTCTTAACTCTCCAAAGCACCCGAGGGCAGGAGAAGAAGTAAGAGTAGACCAGTGTTTCTCAACCTTGGCAACTTGAAGATGTCTGGACTTCAACTCCCAGAATTCCCCAGAGAAACACTGGAGTAGACGTTTCCTAAAGAGAAGAGCAACCTGGAAGGAAAAACTTCCTGACCGTGAGGACAATGAACCAATGGAATGTGTTGACTTCGGAAGTTGTGGGTGTGTCCCATCACGGGAGGTTTTTAAAAAGGGACTGGACAACCGTTTGTCTGAGGTGGCATAAGTTTCCTGCTTGAGCAGGGGGCTGGACTAGGAGACCTCCAAGGTCCCTTTCCAACTCTGTTATTCTAGAAATTTTCCCCGCTCTTATTGCGTCCGCAGAATCTCGCCCGGCCGCCCTGTTTAGTATAACCCGCTCCCTCCTGAAAGGGAGGGATGCGGGGGAACCCTTACAGGGAAGAGCTGAGGAATTTGCCCAGTTTCTGTCAGACAAAGTGACTCAGATACGGACGGACCTGGACTCCACTTGGTCAGTACCATCGGAGATGCCGAGGGAGGGTCTTGCTCAGATTTCCTGGAATGAGTTCCAGCTTGTCACCCCTGAGGAAGTGGACAAGGCCATGGGAGCGATGAGTGCCTCCACCTGTTTGCTGGACCCGTGTCCCTCCTGGCTGGTCTCGACCAGCAGGGAGGTAACACGAGGCTGGCTCCAGAGGATCACGAACACGTCTCTGCAGGAGGGATCTTTCCCGCAGCCCCTGAAGGAGGCGGTGGTAAGACCCCTCCTCAAGAAGCCTTCTCTGGACCCAGCTATTCTTAAAAACTATCGTCCGGTCTCCAACCTTCCTTTTGTGGGGAAGGTTGTCAAGAAGGTGGTGGCGCTTCAACTCCGACGGACCTTGGATGAAGCAGATTACCTAGACCCTTTTCAGTCTGGTTTCAGGCCTGGATACTGCACTGAAACCGCCTTGGTCGCACTGACCGATGATCTCTGGCGGGCCAGGGATAGAGGACATTCCTCTATCCTAGTGCTCCTTGACCTCTCAGTGGCCTTCGATACCATCGACCATGGTATCCTTCTGCGACGGCTGGAGGAGGTGGGAGTGGGAGGCCCCGTTCTACGGTGGTTCTCCTCTTATCTCTCCAACAGGTCACAGTCAGTGTTGGTTGGAGGACAGAGGTCGACCCCTAGGCCCCTTAAATATGGGGTGCCGCAGGGGTCGGTCTTGTCCCCCCTCCTATTTAATATCTACATGAAGCCACTGGGTGAGATCATTCATCGGCATGGGATTAAATACCATCAATATGCGGATGATACACAGTTGTATCTCTCCGCCCTGTGCCAGCTCAGTGTAGCGGTGGAAGTGATGTGCCAGTGCCTGGAAGCTGTCAGGGCCTGGATGGGAATGAACAAGCTTGCACTCAATCCTGACAAGACCGAGTGGCTATGGATGTTGCCCCCCAAGGACAGTCCAGATATTCCATCTTTAAGCCTGGGGGGTGAAATTTTACACCCCTCAGAGGGGGGCCGCAACTTGGGTGTCCTCCTGGACTCGCAGCTGACACTAGAACATCATCTGTCGGCTGTGACCAGGAGGGCTTTTGCCCAGGTTCGCCTGATGCACCAGTTGTGGTCCTACCTGGAACAGGAGGCACTTCAAATGGTCACTCACGGCCTCGTCACCTCAAGACTTGACTACTGTAACGCACTCTACATGAGGCTACCCCTGAAAAGTGTTCGGAGACTACAATTGGTCCAGAATGCAGCCGCACGAGCGATATCGGGTGTATCGAGATACACCCATATTACACCTATCCTCCGCGAGCTGCACTGGCTCCCTATCGGTCTCCAGATGTGCTTCATGGTGCTGGTTATCACCCCTGCCCTTTGTACACACCGCCTGTTGCTACTACCGATTGGATGGTTTAGTGAGGTCCTCGGATCGGCCCCGCCGGGGTCGGCCTCGGCCCTGGCGGAGCGCCGAGAAGACGATCGAACTTGACTATCTTTGTGAGCCGCCCAGAGTCCCAATGGGAGTGGGCGGCATACAAATTTTATTAAACTTGGAAACTTGGAAACTTTAAAGCCCTACATGGCCTAGGACCTGGATATCTGCAAGACCGTCTTCTGCCACACACCTCCCAACGGCCGATAAGATCTCACACGATGGGCCTTCTCAGGGTGCCGTCGACCGGACAATGCCGGCTGGTGACTCCTTGGGGGAGGGCCTTCTCTGTAGATGCTCCGACCCTATGGAACAATCTACCCGCAGAGATCCGGACCCTCCCCACTCTCTCGGCCTTCCGAAAGGCCACTAAAACCTGGCTGTTCCGGCAGGCCTGGGGCTGTTGACCTCATGAATGAGGTCCAGCCCCGCCTACATCGATTGCATCATGTGTTTCTTTTTTAATCTGTTTCTATTCCCTATTTTTAATTTTTATCTTTTTTAGAGTTTTATTCTGTAAGCTGCCCGGAGTCCTTCGGGATTGGGTGGCATATAAATTCATTAAATTTGAATTTGAATTTCAAATTTCTCCTCAGTTGCTTCTCTCCTTGATTAGTTTCCACCCATTGCTTGTTCTTGTTCTGCCTCCAGGTGCTTGGGAGAATAGTTTGACTCCCGCTTCTTTGGGGCAGCCCCTGAGATATTGGAAGACTGCTATCATGTCTCCCCTAGTCCTTCTTTTCATTAAACTAGACATACCCAGTTCCTGCAACCGTTCTTCATAGGTTTTAGTCTCCAGTCCCCTAATCCTCTTTGTTGTTTGATGTTTTTCTGACTGGGGAGGACAAAGGGATGTTTGTGGGGAAAGTTGGATCAGAGACACCAGAGAATGCTAGAGATCTTTTGTTTCCCTTTGAAGATCCTATGTGGGATCCAAGCTTTGATGAGAGTCAGATCTCAAATTTCTATAGCAGGCGTGTGAAATTTTACAACCTGCTGCAGCACTTCGCTGGTGGATGTGATTCATGACACAGACTGAGGGGAGGGGAGACATAGGGGTAACGTTCAGCCACCATTAACCGGAAATCAGATCTGGCTCCGCAGCAGAAAATGCCCAAATGTTGCTCATAATAAATGACTGGATTTCTTTTGAATTTTGTCTCGAGGCTCGTAAACTAATTAGGGCAGTGTTTCTCAACCTTGGCCACTTGAAGATGTCCGGACTTCAACTCCCAGAATTCCCCAGCCTCTGAATGGAGCTGCAGAAGACGTCCATGCCAACGCGGAGGACGCAGGCGGAGACCAGGAGGAAGAAGAGGAGGGTGGCCGAGACCACCAAGGCATTCGCTGGCTGGGGGATTCTGGGAGTTGAAGTCCGGACATCTTCAAGTGGCCAAGGTTGAGAAACACTGAATTAGGGCCTCTTTTGGAAAGCTGACACAAGGCCCTGGGTGAAGCCAGGAACTGGGTTTGTTTCCTACCCAGGGGAGCATGTTGTGCGAATTCAGCCCGACAGCCCCTCCTCAGTCTTACCTGGCTGCCGCTTTGGATCTCTGAATGGAGCTGCAGAAGACGTCCATGCCAACGCGGAGGACGCAGGCGGAGACCAGGAGGAAGAAGAGGAGGGTGGCCGAGACCACCAAGGAGGTCCTGATCCAGGCGTGGACCCTACAGGAGAGCAGGGGAAGTAGCGTCAGAAGGACCCCCGCCCCCCCAGGGGCCCGGACGCCCCCCTCCCGGACCCTCACTCACAAGTGTCCATCGCCGTAGCACAAGCTGTAGAGGCCGCGGAGCAGGGAGACCAGGGTGAAGATGGCCGTCAACCCCGAGACGGCGGAAATGAAGTAGCAGAGCGAGGCAGGGCTGGAGGTCAGGAGGTTCAGCGTCCCGTTGTAGCCCACCGACCCGTAGAGAATGCACTTGCCGCCAAAGCCCCACTGAGAAAGGGAGGGAGGGGGAAGCAGAGGGGTGAGGGGTCTGCTGGCCGAAAAAAGGGAGTCCTGGTGTTGTGGTGGAGGATGGGACCCCCACCCAACACCTGGTTGAAGGCTGCGAAAGGGAAGGTTGCTCCAGAGATTCATTTTTTTCTATTTTCCTTTTTCTTAATCCTGCTTTTGCTATTAATGAAACTCAGAGTAGGGAGTCTCCCCATCACACCGTCCTCCTCCTCCTATTCTCCCCACCACAACAACCCTGTGAGGTGGACTGGGAGGGAGAGCTGGCCCAGAGTCACCCAGCCAGCTTTCATGGCTAAGTGGGGACTAGAACTCCCAGCCTCCTGGTTATAGGCCCAAAGTCACCCAGCCGGCTTTCATGACTAAAGGGGGGACTAGCACTCCCAGCCTCCTGGTGATAGGCCCAGAGTCACCCAGTGGCTTTCACGCCTGGGGGGGGGGGGGACTAGGACTTCCAGCCTCCTGGTGACAGGCCCAGCGTCACCCAGCCGGCTTTCATGGCTAAGGGGGGGGGGGGACTAGAACTCCCAGCCTCCTGGTGATAGGCCCAAAGTCACCCAGCTGGCTTTCATGGCTAAGGCGGCACTACAATTCACTGTCTCCTGGTGATTGGCCCTAAGTCACCTAGCTGGCTTCCTTGGGTAAGGGGGCACTAGACCTCCCAGCCTCCTGGTGATACGTCAAAGTCACCCAGTGGCTTTCACACCGGGGGGGGGGGGGGAACCAGAACTTCCAGCCTCCTGGTGATAGGCCCAGAGTCACCCAGCCGGCTTTCATGGCTAAGGGGGCACTACAATTCACTGTCGCGTGGTGATTGGCCCTAAGTCACCCAGTGGCTTTCATGCCTAAGGGGGGGACTAGAACCCCCAGGCTCCTAGTGATAGGCCCAGAGTCACCCAGCCGGCTTTCATGGCTAAGGGGGGGGGGCTAGAACTCCCAGCCTCCTGAGGCCCAAAGTCACCCCCACCCACCCAAGCAGGAGACCCTCACAGCAAGGCTCCCCAAACTTGGCCACTTTGAGACTGGAGGACTACAACTCCCAGAATTCTCCAGCCAGCTTTGCTGGCTGGAGAATCCTGGGGGTTGAAGTCCTCCAGTCTCCCAGCGGCGAGGTTTGGGGCGCCCTGACCTGCAGTCTCCGGCGGGCACACCTGGCGGCTCACCTGGGCGAGGCCGAGGGCGGCGGCGCAGCCGAGGGCAGCGAGCAGGGCGGCGGCGTTGAGCGCCAACTCCAGCAGCAGCCAGCCGGACGGGCGCGGCATCTTCGCGCTGCGATCCCGCTGCGCGCCTGCCAGGAGCCGCGTTTGGCTCGCGCGACTTCCTGGGTTGAGAAGCCAGGCGGCCGGACTCCGCCTCCCCTGCGCGGAGATTGGCGAAAGGGCTGCGCTGGGATTCGAACCGGGGAATAAGGAGGGATTCCCCGATTGTGGGAACAATCAACCAATGGAACATGAGTTGCCTTCGGAAGTTTTTGGAGCTTCATCCCTGGAGGCTTTCAAGGAGAGACTGGACTGTCATCTCTCTGAAGTGGAGTAGGGTCTCCTGCTTTGGGGGGGGGGGGGTTTGGACTAGATGACCTCCAAGGTCCCTTCCAACTCTGCTGTTATTCTGTTATTATTCCGTTATTCAGAAGTTTTTGGAGCTTCACCCCTGGAGGCTCTCAAGAAGAGACTGGACTGCCGTCTGTCTGAAATGGAGTAGGGTCTCCTGCTTGGACTGAGAGGGGGGGTTGGACTACTAGATGACCTCCAAGGTCCCTTCCAACTTTGCTGTTAGTCCGTTATTATTCTGTTATTCAGAAGTTTTTGGAGCTTCATCCCTGGAAGCTTTCAAGAAGAGACTTGACTGCCCTCTGTCTGAAATGGAGTAGGGTCTCCTGCTTGGACTGAGGGGGGGTTGGACTAGATGACCTCCAAGGTCCCTTCCAATTTCTGTATAATATTCTATTGTACATAAGTTGTGGGAGCTTCATCAAGCCTTCACAAAGGCTGGACTGCCATCTGTCAGAAATTGTCTGTAGGGTCTCCTGCTTGGACTGAGGGGGGGTTGGACTAGATGACCTCCAAGGTCCCTTCCAACTCTGCTGCTTTTCTGTTATTATTCTGTTATTCAGAAGTTTTTGGAGCTTCACCCCTGGAAGCTTTCAAGAAGAGACTGGACTGACCTCTGCCTGAAATGGAGTAGGGTCTCCTGCTTGGACTGAGGGGGGGGGGGGTTTGGACTAGATGACCTCCAAGGTCCCTTCCAATTTCTGTATAATATTCTACTATAAAGAAGTTGTGGGAGCTTCATCAAGCTTTCAAAAAGGCTGAACTGCCATCTGTCAGAAATTGTTTGTAGGGTCTCCTGCTTGGGGGTGAGGGCAGGGTGGTGGACTATTTGACCCTTGATCTGTTAAAAAAACCACCACCAGAATTTGGCAAACTACCTAGCTAGAAGAAATCAGGGTTTGATAAACTACCTTACTTGAACAAACCAGGGTTTGGCAAACTGTCTTGCTTAAATAAACCAGGGTTTGGCAAACTGCCTTGCTTAAATAAACCAGGGTTTGGCAAACCAACCTGCTTAAACAAACCAAGGGGGCAGTGTTAAACCCTGGGGAGACCATGCGACTTGTTGGAGTGGCAAAGCTGCTTTTAGCCAGAGAAATCCCATTTCGTTGCCAAAAAAAGGCTTCGTTTTACTGACTTCTGTTTTTCTGACTTTTTCCTTGGAACCGTCCTTGCCCCAAATTTCCCAGAAGGCTCCCGGAGAGATTTATCAGAGAACCCCAACCAGGCCAGGGACGGACTTCCCTTTTTCTCTTGCAGAGGAATTAGCTAGAAAGTAAGAATAGGAAAGAGGGGAGGAATGGGAAGAAGAGGGGAAGGGTAAAGGGGAGGAAGGGGAAGGAGAGAAGGGAAAGGAGAGGAGGAAGGAAGGAGAGAAGAAAGAGAAGAAAGGGGGGTAGGAAGGAGGGAGGGAAGGAGGGAGGGAAGCAAGGAGAGAAGGAAGGGGGGAAGGAAGGAGGAAAGGAAGGAGAGAAGGAGAGAAGAAAGGAAGGAAGGAAGGGGGAGGGAAGGAGAGAAGGAGGGAGGGAAGGGGGAAGGAGGGAGGGAAGGAAGGAGAGAAGGAGAGAAGAAAGGAGGGAATGTAGGAGAGAAGGAAGGGGGGAAGGAAGGAGGAAAGGAAGGGGGAAAGGAAGGAGAGAAGAAAGGAGGGAAGGAAGGAAGGAGGGAGGGAAGGAGAGAAGAAAGGAGGGAGGGAAGAAGAAGTAGGACTGTTGTAAGATAAGATGGATCTATGGGATGATAAGAAAGCAATTTTCAAGTATATTGTCAACTGTAGGGAAAAAATGTTATACATACATATTATTAATAACAGTTATGAGATCATATAATTGTGAATGTATATATGAAATTGATAAAAAAAAAGAAAGAAATTATGAATTAGTACTGAGGTCGGTCCAAGTAGCTATTCAGAAGTTAGTGGTTAGAAGCAATCGTAAAGCAAGATATGGAATTAAAACCAGAAATATTTTGTTGGCTATTTGAAAGGGAGTATAATATACATTTAATTTTACACATGTTAGCAGCGGCTGGAATTGTGTTTGCACAACAGTGGAAAAACAGAGAGATGTAAATGAATAAATATTACAATGTGCAGGAATAAATAAATTGACAATTAAAATAAATAAAAAAGTTTTGCATACTCACCGTAATTACCAACCTTATCATTTAGGACAGAAGAGATTTAGACCAATACAACCAACTTCGTTGTATTTAAGTACAATGACAATCAAGATTATATTTATTCTTAAGAGCAAGAGGCTCTAATACTTTAGTAATGAACACATTGGCCATTTCTTTACTAGAAGTATTTTATTTATGTATTGCTCCTTTAATCCCCATGGCTGGCTAATGGCCAGGACTTAAGTTCTGCAAATGTGTATAAAAGCTGCTACAGCAATTTGTTCATTATGGAAGATAGAAACAGGACCAAGATTACTTGAGTAAATAAGAGCATGGAGATGTAGCAGGACTGAAAATCAATAAGGACAGAACAAAAATCTTAGTGAAAGAACATAACAGAAAAACAGAAAAGAGAAAATGGGGAAATTAGATCAGTGTTTCTCAACCTTGGCAACTTGAAGATGTCCGGACTTCAACTCCCAGAATTCCCCAGCCAGCATTCGCGTATAAACAATTCAGTGTCTAGGACAGTGTTTCTCAACCTTGTCCACTTGAAGATGTCCGGACTTCAACTCCCAGAATTCCCCAGCCAGCATTTGCTGGCTGGGGAATTCTGGGAGTTGAAGTCCGGACATCTTCAAGTTGCCAAGGTTGAGAAACACTGAATTAGATATTCAAATGGTGAAGGAAGTGAAATATTTGGGTATACAGCCGACTTCGAGGTGTGTAAACATTAAGGAAGAAAACTATTACAAATTAAGAAACCAAATGGAAACAGATGTAGAGAAATGGAAAAAATTACAGCTATCATTAATGGGAAGAGTAGCGGTAATTAAGATGAACATATTACCAAGAATGCTATTTCTATTCCAAACAATACCAATAAAGCTTGAGAAAAAATTACTTTGAAATATTAAATAAAATAATAAACTATATAGTTTATTATAATATAGTTTAATATAATAATATATAGTTTAATATAAACTATATATTGTTCCTTTAATCCCCATGGCTTGCTAATGACCATGACTTAGTTTTGCAAATGTGAATAAAAGCTGCTACAACAATTTGTGTATTGGGGGGCTCACAATTTGTGATTTAATCCGGAGAACACACCTCTGTGTGTTGCATTTAATGAAGAGGTTGCAATTTATGCAACATTTGTAGCGCAGGGTTGAAACGTTGGGTCCTTGGTGCCCTCCGAGCTTGGTGGTTTTCTTGCAAATGTCTCATGGCCCAACTAGGTAACGTTATCAGTGCTAGAAGGGAGGGATTTGCAGAGGAAGAAAAGGAGGACTGGGAGTTCCTTGGTGCCTTCTGAGCTGGGCTATTTGTTGCAGGCGTTTTATTACCCAACTAGGTAACATCATCAGTGTTGCAAGAAAGCATCTGCAAGAAAACCAAACGCCACACAGATTGCAATTTCCCAGCTTGTATGATGAATCGGGAAAATTAAATTCATGGTTAGGCCGACCCAAAACACCTCTGCAATTTCAATCTTTCTCAACCCTGCAACTTTGAAGATGGACTTTTAAAGAATTTTGCAACTTTTAAGAATTCTGGGAGTTGAAGTCCTTCCCCTGCCTGCCCCCCCCATCTTAAGTTACCAAGTTTGAGAAACTCCGAAGGAGATCTTGGGGACAGGCTAGAGAAGGGAGTGAAAATTGCAAAGGTATTTGCAATTAGAGAGAGATCTATCAGTTACCCTGTCTGCATTTTAGCCCAGTGGGCAGTCTGGAATATATCCTAAAACTGGGTCTCTTAAATTCCCGGTCAGCAAGCCTATTTTAGCAGCATTTTCTGCAAACAGGCAAGACTGCAGTGGTTCCCAAACTTGGCAACTTTAAGACTTGTGGACTTCAACTCCCAGAATTCCCAGCCAGCTCTTCTGAAGAGTTGAAGTCCACAAGTCTTAAAGTTGCCAAGTTTGGGAACCACTGGGCAAGAGTGACGGAAAAGGAGAAATCCACCTCCTTCCCCACCCCCAAGCCTTTTTCTAGCACAAACAGGAAGTTCGATTTCTCTTTATTTTTCTTTGCAAAACCGTAAGTTTTGTGCTCATTGGAAGAAACCGTTTCCGTTTTACAACTGGGGGAGGAAGCATGTTCAAATGATTCATTTACTTTTAATGTATACTTTCCAAACCGGATCGAGGATCGGCCCATCCCTCGCTCCTTCCTGCCCTCCCCCCCCCCAAAAAAAGGCAACACACAATTCTCAGAGTCATCAATTCCAGCTGATGTTGAAATCTTCCTCCAATATTGGGAATTGAAACCCAAGCATAAATTGCAGGGAATATTTTATTTCGTCTCTCCGCAGGAAGGCCAGAGCAGAACTGCGGCTGTTTTGAATCAAGTCTTTTGGTGTATGTGTGTGTGTGTGTGTGTGTGTGTGTGTGTGTGTGTGTTTGTGTGTGGAATCAGCACAGAGAGTCCCCCCCCTCCATTTCAACTGGAATTTTCCCAAAGTTTTTCCAAGTCAATTCCGCTTCAAGGTTTCCATTAGCAAATCACAGGCATTTCCTGCTTTTCCTTGAAAAGCAAATCATTCAAAGTCAATTCTTCTGCTTTCTCTCTTTCTGCCCCACAAGAATTCACCCTCCCACCCCAAGAAAAATCCTGCCTCCTTCACCCCTTTTTTGCAGGTTGGGTCAAAGCCGAATTGGGAGTTTTTTGGGGGAAGGGTTAAGTACCAATCGTATTCTTCCATTGGTTACAACATTGAGAGAAGCACATGGCTGGGGAATTCAAGAGGCGTGACCCGTCAAAACTGCGGTAGACAAAACCGCGCTCGACGAAAGCACGTACCTGACGTCATCAGCAGTGCAACGAAAAAAATTAAAAATAAATTAAATTGAAATTAAAATAAAATTAAAGCAAGCCGATTCACATAAAGGTAAGGGTTAGGTTTAGGGTTAGGTTAAGGGTTAGGTTTAGGTTTAGGTTAAGGGTTAGGTTTAGGGTTACGTTAAGCGTTAGGGTTAGGTTTAGCGTTAGGTTAAGGGTTAGGTTTAGGTTTAGGGTTAGGTTAAGGGTTAGGTTTAGGTTTAGGGTTAGGGTTAGCTTTAGGGTTAGGTTTAGGGTTAGGTTAAGGGTTAGGTTTAGGGTTAGGTTAAGGGTTAGCTTTAGGTTTAGGGTTAGGTTAAGGGTTAGGTTTAGGGTTAGGTTTAGGTTTAGGGTTAGGTTAAGGGTTAGGTTAAGGGTTAGGTTTAGGGTTAGGTTTAGGGTTAGGTTTAGGGTTAGGGTTAGCTTTAGGGTTAGCTTTAGGGTTAGGTTAAGGGTTAGGTTTAGGGTTAGGTTTAGGGTTAGGTTTGGGGGGGTTAGGGTAAGGTTTTCGCTTTAATTTTAAATTTACCGCTCACAACGCGATGTTTTCGTTGCGCTGTGATGATGTCACGTATGCGCTTTCGTCGAGCGCGCTTTTGTCTACCGCGCTTTTGTGGTGGAACCTTCAAGAGGAAGCATCAGCCACTGAATTCTTAAGGGGGCTTGGCTATTCCAAGGGGGTAGCCCCAGATTTCCAAGCCGCAATCCCTCGGGGGGCCCTTCCAAAGGATTGGGGACAGGTCCTGGATGGAAGGGCCCCCAGGGTGAGGGTGGGGGGTGTCTCTGGGTGAGGGCCCCCAGGAACTCCCAAAGGGTTGGAAAAGTCCCCTTGCTCAGAGAGGTAAGTACAGGGAATAATCTGAATGGCTCCACTTTTTCGCAGGTTTGCTGGTCCGGCCGATCATGGGCAGCTTCTGGGCATAGCGCGAGATGTGGGTTGGGCCATGGTGCTGTAGGAAACAGGTCTGGAAGAGGCGCCCCTGGCACCGGTGCTCCACCTGGCGCCCGGCGATCACAAAACTGAAGTGGGGCGCCCCCTGCAGGGAAAACCGGCACTTCTGGAAGACGTCCCGGGCGACGGGGCGGTGTCCCTGCTGGCGCAGGGCGCTGCGGGAACGGGCCAGGCTGGCCGAGCGGTGCAAGGCCGGCCGGCTGGCTGAAAAGTCCGGGCGGGGGCTCTCCTCGTCCCGCGGACTGACGGTGGCGCTGGCGGTCAGCTGGGGCATCTTGCGCACGGCGTCCCCGGTGCCGAAGGCCGGCTGCTCCTTCTTGGTGTCGGTGGTCTTGGGAGGGCTGGCGGGCATCGGCCCTGCTGGGCACAGCCCCGAGCCGGTGCCGAAGCGGGTGGCCAGGCTGTCCCCGAAGAAGTAGTAGAGCTCCTGGTACATCTCGTGGAGCGGGACGGCCGGGGGGCTGGAGGGGATGCCCACCCCGGCTTGGGGGCCCCCACTGCCCAGCTGCAGCAGGTGACTGGCGATGCCGAAGCCGAACTCCACCTGAGCGTCCTGGAGGGGGCTGAGCCAAGGCACACCGTCCCGCGGGCGCCCCTGAGGACCCCCGCCCTCGGCCTGGATGGGCACCGAGAGGGACTGGGCCTTCATCTTGAGAAGCCGCTCGACGGCCACCTGTGGGGAGATAATTTAAACACCATAATTGCCCCCCAACTCCAACCACTAGTTATCAGGGCACCCGGTTAATGCCCTGTTCTGCTGAAATTGGATTTGGGCCGGTCAGAATTCAAGACAGCCCCTTCATTCTTTAGTCTACAGCAATGGTTCCCAAACTTGGCAACTTTAAGACTTGTGGACTTCAACTCCCAGAATTCTCCAGCCAGCTCTGGAAGTCCACAAGTCTTAAAGTTGCCAAGTTTGGGAACCGCTGGTCTAGAACAGTGATAGTGAATCTTCTGGTCGAGGCATGCCAAAAGCGGGGAAGCGCGCCAGTGGTGGGTTGGAGGCTGTACACCCTGGTACGAGGTGTACCAGAGCCTGCCCAGAGCATCGGATACTGTTCCAGTATGGTGCTCCAGAGGAACCACCCGCCCGCCCGAGTTCCTTACCGTGTTTTAAAGCTTTTGGCGCTTCCACGCATGGCGCTTATAGCAGACGCAACGCTCCGCCGAGCAGCTGGAGCGTCATGGAGGCCTAGGGAAGCGTCGTTTACAGCTACAACGCAGGCGTGCGCACCGCACATGTCCATGTGAGTGACGCCGGTACGGTTGGAACAGGATTCGGAACCCACCACTGGAGCGCATGTGTGTCCACACCCATAACGCAATGCCTCCCCCCCCACTCATTCACAATGAAATATGTGAATGTGAAAAGGACCCCTATTCGCACACCAACGTTTAAGCCGTCTCATCATTGAAGCCCCACATCATTTCTATGAACAAAATCAGATGCAACCAGCTCCCCAAACACGCAAAACCCTCTGAAGTGAACTCAAAGATTCCTTTATGAGGAGCCCCGGCAGAAGGTTCCTCTCTCACCGCAGGCTAAGAAGTCCGTCCGTCCGGGAGAGGAGTAGTTGTCTGCCCCATCTATTCATCTCCGCCTTTGATCCCCAAAGCTCGGATGGGGCTTCACTAGGAGCGGTGGCTCTTCCGTCCCAAGGACCAGCCCATAGATTTCCCCTGCTCTCCTCTCCTCTGCCTTCTGCGCATTCAGGCGTCAGGCACTGGGCTCAGCTGTTCCTCCTCTTCCTCATCAGCCACCTCCAGACCTGGGGGGTGGTCACTCTCCATCTGGGGGCTGACGGACAGCCCAGGCTCCCCCCCCTCCCTGATTTGGCTCCTGGAGGGGCTGACAGGCCACAACACAATGATTCCTTTTTTACACAGGCATCCTTCCCTCCCTTCACTGGATCAAGCACAAAACTAGTCCCCAACATATGACGGTTTGTTTAAGGACCATTCGAGAGTCCAGTGTTGCTGAAAACAGAGACTTGTGAGACCTTCTCGCATTTACAGATAGTCCTTGACTTACAACTATTCACTTAGTGCAGTGTTTCTCAACCTTGGCAACTTGAAGATGTCTGGACTTCAATTCCCAGAATCCCCCAGCCAGCAAATGCTGGCTGGGGAATTCTGGGAGTTGAAGTCCGGACATCTTCAAGTTGCCAAGGTTGAGAAACACTGTCCTAGACACTGTTCAATGTCGGCAGCATGGAAAAAGTGACGTGACCGTTTTTCACACTCATGACCCGTCCCCGTGGTCACAGGGTCAACATTCAGGCGCTTGGTTCGTGTTTATGACGGTTGTAGCGTCTGGAGATCACGTGACGACCACTTGTGACCTTCCCAGGCGGCTCCCGGCAAGGAAAATCAATGGGGAAAATCAACAGGATGCACTTAGTGACCACAGCAAAAAACGGTTGTCAAACCAGGCGCGTCTCCCGTATTCATTGAATCCCTAAGCAACGGCAATTGTGGTTGTACGTCGAGGACTGCCAGCAAATGCTACAGTTCTTTACAAAAGAAGATGAGGAACATCTCAGGATGTTATGTTATGAACTATCAGGATGTTATGGAGTTTTAGGAGTTTGTTTTCTCCTGTGTGGTTCAGCGTGGCTCTGCATGCCCCGTTATGAACTGGGCCATGGGTGACCCACACCTACACAAGGAACTATATTACAACACTGCGGTTGGCCCGAGAGACTCACCAGGATGGCCCCGTACACCTTGTGCCCATCAGCCTTGACCTGAGCGTTGGACACGGAGTAATCGTCCAGTACCACCTGCAGGTTGGACCAGTAGGTGGACAGGTGGGGGTAGAGGACTCGCTGCACCGCCTGAGGAGGGGAGGGGGAGAGGGAGAGGCCCGTGAGAGGTCAGCAGGCGTGGGGGAGGTACCCCCAAACCACCAATGGGGCAGCCCACCACACTTACCTCCCATCCCAAGGCGTTCAGCCCCACCACGGCCCCGTAGTGCGAGCATAGCGGGCGGACGGGATCGGCCAACACCTTCTGGAGGGTGAGCAGGATCTGGTGGTACAAGCTGCTCACCAGATCCCCGTGGGTCCTGAGAAAGGGGGGAGGAAAGCCCAAGGGGCGTCGTGGGTGCTTTGCCCCGAACCACCTTGGCTTCAGTGGGGATGGCTCCCGTTGGTGAGTTGACGCACAGCCTTAAAGCAGGGTCTCTCACCCGTGGCGGCTCAAAGGGGCAGGGACTTCAATTCCCAGAATCCCCCAGTTGGCTGGGCGGGTCCTTGGTGCTCTCTCAGCTTGAAGACATTTCATTACCAAAGTAGGTAACATCATCAGTGCTACACTGTACAACCATAACTTTGTTGATGTTAGTTGGGAAATCGTGTCCAACCCATCGTGACCCCCTGGACCACGTTCCTCCAGGCCTTCCTGTCCTCTCCC
Source organism: Thamnophis elegans (assembly GCF_009769535.1). Lineage (NCBI taxonomy): Eukaryota > Metazoa > Chordata > Lepidosauria > Squamata > Natricidae > Thamnophis > Thamnophis elegans. The sequence goes on along the minus strand of NC_045557.1, from coordinate 16,626,111 downwards.
ATCCTCTGGAGTCCTTTGAAGCTCACACCAACTCCATCCAGCCCCCCTCCTTCTCTGCCGCCCCCTTCTTCTTCTTTTGCCCTCCATCGTTCCCAGCGTGAGGCTCTTCTCCAGGGAGTTCTTCTTCCTTCTCCTTAGGTGGCCAAAGTCTTTGAGTTTCCTCTTTAGGATCCGGCCTTCTAAGGAGCAGCCAGGGTGGATCTCCTCTAGGACTGACCGCTTGGATGGCCTTACAGTCTAAGGGACTTTCCGGATACATAGATAGATGATAGATAGATAGATAGATAGATAGATAGATAGATAGATAGATAGATAGATACATACATACATACTAGATAGATAGATAGATAGATAGATAGATAGATACATTCATACATACTAGATAGACAGATATAGATAGATAGATAGAAGATAGATAGATAGATAGATGATAGATAGATAGATAGATAGATAGATAGATAGATAGATAGATAGATAGATAGATAATGATGATGGATGGATAATGATGGATGGATGGATGGGTAGGTAGGTAGGTGATGGATGGATAGATGATGAATGGATAGATGAGGAATGGATGGATGGATGGATGGATAGATAGACAGATAGATAGATAGTTAGATGATGGATGGATAGATGATGAATGGATGGATGGATGGATGGATGGATGGATGGATGGATGGATGGATAGATAGATAGATACATACATACATACATACATACATACATACATACATACATAATAGATGGATGGATGGATGGATGGATGATGGATGATGGATGGATGATGGATGGATGGATGATGGATGGATGGATAGGTAGGTAGGTAGATAGGTGATGAATGGATAGATGATGGATGGATGGATGGATGGATAGATAGATAGATGATGGATGGCTAGATGATGAATGGATAGATAGATAGATAGATAGATAGATAGATAGATAGATAGATAGATAGATAGATAGAGTAGTTGTTGTTAGTTGGGAAGTCGTGTCCAACCCATTGCAACCCCCTGGACATTGTTCCTGTCCTCTACTCTCCTCTGGAGACCATTGAAGCTCACACCAACTCCATCCAGCCCCCTCCTTCTCTGCCGTCTCCTTCTTCTTCTGCCCTCCATCGTTCCCAGCATGAGGCTCTTCTCCAGAGAGTCCTTCTTCCTTCTCATCAGGTAGCCAAAGCCTTTGAGTTTCCTCTTCAGAATCCGGCCTTCTAAAGAGCAGCCAGGGTGGATCTCCTCCAGGACTGACCGGTTGGATGGCCTTGCCGTCCAAGGGACTCAATGCAGGAGTCTTCTCCAGCGCCAGAGTTCAAAGGCCTCCATTCTTTGGCCCTCAGCCTTCCTTATGCTCCAAGCTCTGTTGCAACTGGGAAAACTACAGCCTTCCTTTTGATTGGCAGGGCGATTTCTCTGCTTTTTAGGATGCTGTCTAGATTGGGCAACCTTAACTATATATTCGTAAATATCACCGCCTTAAACTATAAACAGCTAAAATCTCCCCTGGCTAAATCTGCACAACCACAACGTTCACATGGCCCTAGAAATCTTCCCCAAAGGAAGACATTTCATGACCCAACTAGGGAACATCATCAATGAATGAAGTGCATTCATGTTTGCTTGTGAAATTTCATTCACTGATGATGTTCCCTAGTTGGGCCATGAAATGTCTGGATAAAAACAATCCAGCTCAGAAAATGGCAAGGACCCCACGGGCACCGTCCTTCCTCCTCCTCTTTCTCCTCCTCCATTCCACAAACCCCACTCCCTCCTCCTAGCACTGATGATGTTACCTAGTGTGGTAATGAAACGTCTGCAAGAAAACAACCACGCTCAGAGAGCAGCAAGGATCCCACTATCCTCCAGCTCCTCTTTCTTCTTTTTGTCCTTCTATCTTTCTCCTCCTTCCCCCCCCCCCAACCCCACTCCCTTCTAGCACTGATGATGTCGTCTACTTTGGTAATGAAACGTCTGCCAGAAAACCAGCCAGGACCCCACCAAGACCAATGAGTCAGAGGGGCTCCAGGACAACGGGCAGAGTGTTGGAAGAAATTTAAAGCATACTGTTTGCAAGCCCTACTCCTTCCCAGCACTGAGGGTGTAACCTAGTTGGGTTAATGAGATGTCTACCAGCAGAGAGCACCGAGGATACCACGGTTCAACTCTCTGAGTTACAGAGAACTCTCTTCCAATTTTGATCTCAGGTCTTCCACTGAGGCTCTCCGCGGTCTTTGGCCATCACCCGCAAGCATGGGGCTCCCGGGGGGGGGGGGGAGGGGTCTCGGGGGGGGGGGGCATTACCAGAAGATCTGGCCCAAGAGGAGGGCTGCATAGTCCCGCAGGGTCCAGTGGTCGTTCAGGGGGTTGATGGAGGCAGCCAAAGGCTCCAGCACGCAGTACATCACGCTGGCGATGAGGCTCTTGACGTAGGAGCCCAGGCACAGGTAGGGGTTCTGGATGAGGCTCTTGGCCATGTGCAGAAGGCGGTGGAGCTGCTCCAGGTCGTGGCTGACCGACTTGACCTGCAAAGGAAGCCAGAGAGCAAACGTCTCACCCAAGGGAGACCCCGGCCTTCCCCAAGAGGCCCTGCCTACGAGGGCAGGGAGGGTAAAAACCCTTGTGGTGCCCAGTGCCCCCTTGAGCATGTGCCCCACCCCCAATTTCAGCTTCCAGGTTGGTGCAGGCAGCTTTCCAGGCCCAAAATAGGGCACCTGAAGCCCCGGTACCCCATTTTGGCTTCCCCGATCTCTGCAGTTTCTGCTACCCGCCCAGCTTTCTCCTGCATTCCTGCACCTGTGGAGGGAGGGAATCTGCAGAGTTCGGGGAAGGTGACGGAAATGGAGGAGAAAGGTTGTGTGCGCTGGGAGGGGGGGATTGAGGGGATTGGGGAAGCCCCCCCCTCTCCCCGTGCATGCGTGGCAGAGAACTGAAGGCCAGATTAGTGGAGCGCACACATGTGCGGTGGAACTGGGCTGGGGCGATGGCTGGTGTGCCCTCAGAGGGCACCTGTGTGCCTTAGTAATCGCCATCACAGTACCCGGGGGTGTCAAGGAGAGACAATCTGAAGACAGCGGGGAGGTCCCCACTCCCAGGCAGATGAGCCTCAGACGCCATCATGATGGGGCTGGCTGTCTTTCTGGCGAGAGGCCTTGTGTGAAGCCATCATCAGTGGGACGGCTTCCCTCCAGATCAGTGTTTCTCAACCTGTTTCATTTGCTGGCTGGGGAATTCTGGGAGTTGAAGTCTGGACATCTTCCAATTGCCAAGGTTGAGAAACACTGCTCCAGATGTTGCGGCTGCTCCATCCCAGGAGGCTTTTCAAGAAGAGACTGGGCAGCCATTTTTCTGAAAGGGTCTCCTGCTTGAACAGGGGGTTGGACTAGAAGATCTCCAAGGGCCCTTCCAGCCCCTGGGAGGGCTGGTGGGCATTGGCCCCGCTGGGCACAGCCCCAAGCTGGTGCCGGATAATTAATAACTATGTAATTAAATCTTTAAAGCAATTTAAATACGAGGGTAACAATAAAGGAGGTTGAACACTATTGATTTATTTCCTCCGAGGGAAATGGGAATAAATGATCTGGAATCGGAGAGCAATTATCTTCCAGAACAGTTGAAACTCACACTGGTGAGAGCATTTTTTTTTTGATGGAAAAACTGAGGATGTTTATCAAATGAAGAATGTGGAGGACAGAGTTCAAAAAATGGAGGGGAAAAAATGAGCAGAGAGATAAGAAAACAAAGTGAGCATGGTTGGTAATGGCAAGAGCGGAATATGGAAAGGGGAGATGGATGGATTGGAACTCTACCCCAGACTTCAAAACACAGAAGAAGAAAAAAAGAGAAAAATTGACGGAGATAAGGAGAGAAATCTTGGCAGAAGCACCAGTGATAACCAAAGATAAGCCGATGGAAAGAGCAGATGCTGGGTTTCGAGCTTTTATGAGATACGAAAGGAACAACATGTTGCGAAGAGAAGTTCAAACAAGGTTTATTAAGAAAGTAACTAGAATATTAATGCTACAAATGGCAAGAGATATAAGACTGCACTATTACTGGAAAGATACAGGTTGATGCAATGAAAATGTATAATAAAAACTAAGGTAAATTTAGTTTATTAGTGGTATGTATAAAAGGAAGTGACAATAGCTATGGTTAAATAATGATTAATAATGATAACAATACATATAGATATATTAGTTTGATAATATGAAATTTTATATAAACAACACATGGAGATTATGAGAGGAGGTTTAAAAGCTTTATCTAGAATATGTTATAAAGACGTATTGTGATTGGATGATTTTAGGATGATTTAATGGAATGTCATCATATAATCCTATTCTAGATTTTGAATATTATATATAAAAGGACGTAAAAACAATTATAGTCAAATTAAGGTTGAGATATAATAATTGTGATATACATGAATATAGGTGAATTTAAAATATGTGATTTGATATGAAAAGCAGGTGGTGACTGTGGAAGAGATGCATGGAAATACTGTAACCAACTGACACACTTTCTACAATTTGTAATGGAAGATGAGTTTTTTTATTTTGATGTTTGTTTGTCTTTGTTCAAAAATAAATAATTGTTTTTTTTAAAAAATGATTGGCCGGTTAACTTTCTCTGTTTGCACAAAGAGTCTTTTTTCTGTTTTTTTATCTAAACACTCATCAATCCTGCCAAGATTGAACCACTTTGCTTCCTTCAATATTCCTTTTTTGGGGGGTTCACTAGATGGACGCTGCGGCTCAGTGGCTAAGACACTGAGCTTGTCAATCAGAAGGTCGGGAGTTTGGCGGTTCGAATCCCTAGCGCCGCGTAACAGAGTGAGCTCCGGTTCCTTGTCCCGGCTTCTGCCAACTTAGCAGTTCGAAAGCAGGTAAAAAATGCAAGTAGAAAAATAGGAACCACCTTTGGTGGGAAGGGAACGGTGTTCCGTGGGCCTTCGGCGTTGAGTCATGCCGGCCACATGACCACAGAGACGTCTTCGGATAGCGCTGGCTCTTCAGCTTTGAAACGGAGATGAGCACTGCCCCCTAGAGTCAGGAACGACTAGTGCATATGTGCAGGGGGAACCTTTGCCTTTACTAGATGGGCAGTTGACATCTCTATCCTTACAGAAATTATCTGGTTGCATCCCATAATTTTCTATGAAATAGAGCGTTATTGCTGGCTAAAGCCAACTTCCAAAAGGCCCAGTTAATGTCGATAAGAGAGGAAACATTTCTGGTCTCCGATGCTGCAAAGTTAAACTAAAATGGCGAATGATCTGGGTCAGCTCCTCATGAATGGAGAAGAAGGAGCAATTTATGGATGGATGGATGGATGGATGGATGGAGGGAGGGAGGGAGGGAGGAAGGAAGGAAGGAAGGAAGGAAGGAAGGAAGGAAGGAAGGAAGGAAGGAAGGAAGGACGCAGCCTTCACTCACCCCGCTCACGATGTAGACGAAGTAAGGCAGAAGAGCCGCAATCTTCGAATTGGTCTGTAAATCCTGGAGGGCAACCTAGGCAGGAAGGAGAGAGACGGGTTCAACTCGTTGGTCTTGGTCAACATTTGTTACGGATTAACAGAATTGGAAAGGACCTTGGAGGTCATCTAGTCCAGTGGTCCCCAACCCCCGGTCCGCGGACCGGTGCCGGGCCGTGGAGTACCTGGCACCGGGCCGCGCAGCGACCGGGGGCCATGATCGCTGCAGCGGCCGGGGGACATGATCGCTGCAGCGGCCGGGGGACATGATCGCTGCAGCGCAAAGGCTCCTGGGCCGTGCGCAAAAGCTCCTGGGCCGTGCGCAAAGGCTCCAGGGAAGAGAGCCCCGTGTGTCCCTGCGCGCGCTCAGCGGGCCACGGTAAAATTATCAAAGGCTGACTGGTCCGCGGCGATAAAAAGGTTGGGGACCACTGATCTAGTCCAACCCCCCTCCCAAGCAGGAGACCCTACGCCATTTCTGACAAATGGCAGTCCAGTCTCCTCTTGAAAGCCTCCAGGGATGAAGCTCCCACAACTTCCGAAGGCAACTTCTGTTCCATGGGTTGATCATTCTCACTGTCAGAAAATTCCTCCTCATTTCCAGGTTGAATCTCTCCTTCCATCCATTCTTCCTTCTCTGGACCTTCAGGGGCTTTGGAGAACAGCCTGACCCCCTAACTCCTCTCTGGGGCAGCCCCTCAAATATTGGAAGATGCTCTCCTGTCTCCCCTGGTCCTTCTCTTCCCTAGACTAGTCATGCCGAGTACTTGATAGATTAACAGAGTTGGATCTTGTAGGTCATCTAGTTCAGTGTTTCTCAACCTTGGCAACTTGAAGATGTCTGGACTTCAACTCCCAGAATTCCCCAGCCAGCGAATGCTGGCTGGGGAATTCTGGGAGTTGAAGTCCAGACATCTTCAAGTTGCCAAGGTTGAGAAACACTGATCTAGTCCAACCCACACCCAAGCAGGAGACCCTGCACCAGTGGTTCTCAACCTGTGGGTTGGGACCCCTTTGGGGGGTCAAACGACCCTTTCACAGGGTCACCTAAGACCATCAGAAAACACGTATTTTAGAAAAAATACTGAAAACATAAAATAACTTTATGGTTGGGGGTCACCACAACATGAGGAACAGCATTAGGAAGGTTGAGACCCTCTGCCCTACGTCCTTCTGTCCAGTCTCCTCTTGAAAGCCTCCAGAGATGAAGCTCCCACAACTTCTGAAGGCAACTTCTGTCCCATGGGCTGATCATTCTCCCTGTCAGGTAATTTCCTCTAGATCTGAAGGTTTCACAGGTGGGTCCCCAAAACAGTTGCCCAGTAGAGGTGGGATCAGCCACAAGAACCCAATTTGAGGGTTCTTGGGCCCCACCATCTTCAAATCCCTTTGTTTCCCCCCCAACTCCTGTCCTCTCGTATCAGCAGGACCCCCCGACTCACCTTCATCAGCTGAGGGTCATCGCCCAGGACGGCTCGAGTCACATGCTGGTAATACTTCAACAGGTCATCTGTCAGCACGGAGACGGCACTGGGCACTGGGGGCAGAAAGGAAGAGGAGACCTTGGCACCCCAGAAAGGAAGTGAGAGGGTAGAGTGGGAAACCGACTTACCATTTGAATGACACTTCCCCCCATCCCTTCGGAGAGGGAGTTGCTGAGAAATATTCACAGATTCCCCATTTGTGCAAAAAAGCATTCACCGCACACTTGAAATGTCCCAGTTTTACACATCTGGCCACACAACCCACCAATGTTTTTCAAGGCAGGCAGCTTTAGGATGTATGGACTTCAACGCCCAGAATCCCCTGGCCAGCATGCTTCAAAATGGGAGGACTTCAACGGCCAGAAATCCTCAGCCAGCCTAATGCTGGGTGTTGATGTCCACATACCCTAAAGTTGGCTGGATGGTGAAATGCTCCAATATCTGACCTCTGATGAACTGTTGTCATATAACTCCTTGTGTAGGTGTGGGTCACCCATGGCCTAGTGCATAACAGGGCATGCACAGCCACGCTGAACCACATAGGAAAAAGCAAACTCCTAAAGAACATAACATCCTGATAGTTCGTAACATAACATCCTGATAGTTCACTCTAGATGTGCCTTACCCAACGACGCCCAGGATTTGACCATATATAGACAGAACTTCCCTGAGCAGTAGATTAGCAATTGTAGTTTGACAGGCTGTCTTAAATCACATGCTGATTGCCCCTCCTGCCTTTGTCCTATCTCAATAAAAGGGGCTCCCAGACCCCCAATCTGGGTCGCCTCATCCCGAGAAAGCTCGTGTCCGTGTCTTTTCTCAACATTGGCCTCATGAGCGAACCACGGGTACATCACAAGGAACGAAGTAAAAAAAAAAAATCACAATTGTTGCTCTCAAAAGAAATATTGTGCTGGCCTGTTTCAAGAAGGACAAGCCCAACCTGCGCTAACGATCCTTACCTGAGCCTTGAGCCTCCAGGTTGCCTTTCCCATCCAGGTAAGAGATGTGAACTAAGAGAGAAGAGAGAAACAATGGTAGAGATGCTGCGCAGAAACTGATGAGAAACTGCTGGTGACTTTCTACCGCTGCTCCAAAGGGAGTATTTTAGCTTACGGCAGTGGTTCCCAAACTTGGCAACTTTAAGACTTGTGGACTTCAACTCCCAGAATCTCTTCTTGAAAAACCTCCAGTGATGGAGCAGCCACAACATCTGGAGCAGTGTTTCTCAACCTTGGCAACTTGAAGATGTCCGGACTTCAACTCCCAGAATTCCCCAGCCAGCGAATGCTGGCTGGGGAATTCTGGGAGTTGAAGTCCTGGACATCCTCAAGTTGCCAAGGTTGAGAAACACTCTTGTAGATGTTTGGATTTATCAGCCACCCAGGCAGCTCCATAGCCAGGGAGTGACTGGGAGGAGATCACTGGGTGGCCTCCCATCCCGCTGGCCTACCTCTCACGGCTGTCTCCGCGCAGTCCTTGGGGAGGTTGTTGGCCAAAGCGACCTCCACCAGGTTGACCTCACGGTCTTCTTGGAAGTAGAGTTCTCCTTCCTTAACAGCCCGGAAGGGCAGAGGCTCCGGAGCGCCATGGCCACACACCACCTGTAACGGGGGAACAGCCTCACGCTCCGTACTGGCCTCCAGCCCCGCCCACTTTATACCACTTGGGGACTTCAACTCCCAGAATTCCTCAGCCAGCCACGTTGCTGGTTGCCCTGGCAACGATGGCATTTCATTGCCTAGGCCTCAATTTACGACCACAACCGAGCCCTGCATTTCTGTTGCTAAGCGAGACAGTTAAGTGAGCTTTGTCCCGTTTTACGACCTCCCTTGCCACAGTTGTTAAGCGGATCACTGCAGTTGTTAGTTGAGCCACCACAGTTCTGTCTACAGGCGGTCCTCGACTTACAACCGCAATTGAGCCCCAAATTTTGTTGCTACCAGCGAGACGGCTGTTAAGAGAATTTTGCCCCGTTTTACGACCTTTCCTGCCGCCGTTGTGAACTGAATCACTGCTGAGGTTAAGCGAGTCACACGGTTGTTAAGTGAGCCTGGCTTCCCCATTGTCAGAAGGTCACAAAAGGGGATCACGTGACCCCAGGACGCTACGACCGTCGTAAATATGAGTCAGTTGCAAAGCACCTGAGTTTTGATCATGTGACCCACGGTTATAGGTGTGAAAAACTGCCTTTCTTCAAATGGTCACTAAATGAAGCGTTGTAAGTTGAGACGGTATGCGTCTCTGGCTATGGTGGAATGCAACAGATCCCCTCCCCCCACTCCTCACTTCCACGTTGCTCCATCGCAGAGCCCGGTTGAAGTCCTCCACCGTCAGCCTCCGCCGTCTGGTGTGCTTCATGAACTGGGAGCTGTTCTGCAGGGAGGCAAGGAGTCCGGCGTAAGCACAGGGTCCCCCCCCCCCGCCCTGCCCAACCGCGTCCTGCGTGAAGCGCTGCGCAGTGGCCCCTCCGGAGGGCTCCTGGCTCAGCAATCAGAAAGCAGCTGCCGGGTCCCATCGGTCCCTATCGGGGGGGGGGACGGGGACGGGGACGCTGCCATTCTGGCGGGAAAGGGGCCTTTAGAATAAGATAGGATATAGGATAGGGATAGAGGGAAAGAGGGAGGGAAAGAAAGAGAGAAGGAGTGTTGAAAGGAAGGAAGGAAGGAGGGAGGAAAGGAGGGAGATTAAGAGAAAAGAAAGGAGGAGGGAAAGAGGAAGGGAAGGAGGGAAGGTATGTGTGAAGGAGGGGGGGATCGAGGGAGGGAAAGGAGGGGGAAGGAAAGGAGGAAAGGAGAAAAGAAAGGAGGGAAGGCAGGGGAGAAGGAAGTAAGGGGGGGAGGGAAGAAAAGGGTATGGAAAAGAAGAAATGAGGGAAGAGAAGAGGGAGGGAAGGAATAAGACACCTAACCTTTGATGTTTATAATGATTTGATAGTATGGGAATATCTCGAAATGTAGTTGTATTGTTTTTTACAAGTTATGGATGTTGTATTTTCTTTTTACCAATAAAATCTTTTTAAAAAAATTTAAAAAAAAAAAATGAAAAAAAAAGAATAGAATAAAATAGGAATAGGAACGGAATAGGAATAGAATAAGAATAGAATAGGAATAGGACAGAATAGAAAAAGGAATAGAATGCAGAATAAAATAAAATACAAATAGGAATGGAATGGAATAGGAATAGAATAGGAATAGAATGCAGAATAAAACAGAATAGAAATAGGAATAGAATGCAGAATAGAATAGAATAGAAATAGGAATGGAATAGAATAATAGGAATAGAATGCAGAATAGAATAGAATAGAAATAGGAATGGAATAGAATAATAGGAATAGAATGCAGAATAGAATAGAATAGAATAGAATGCAGAATAGAATAGAATAGAATAGGAATAGAATAGGAATAGAACAGAACAGAAATAGGAATAGAATGCAGAATAGAATAGAATAGAATTAGGAATGGAATAGAATAATAGGAATAGAATGCAGAATAGAATAGAATAGAATGCAGAATAGAATAGAATAGAATAGGAATAGAAATAGAAATAGGAATAGAACAGAATAGAAATAGGAATAGAATGCAGAATAGAATAGGAATAGGAAGGAATAGGAATAGCATGCAGAATAGAATAGAATAGAATAGGAATAGAATAAAATAGGAAGAGAATAGGAATAGGAATAGAATGCAGAATAGAATAGGAATAGGAATAGAATAGAATAGAATAGGAATAGAACAGAATAGAAATAGGAATAGAATGCAGAATAGAATAGGAATAGGAAGGAATAGGAATAGCATGCAGAATAGAATAGAATAGAATAGGAATAGAATAAAATAGGAAGAGAATAGGAATAGGAATAGAATGCAGAATAGAATAGGAATAGGAATAGAATAGAATAGAATAGGAATAGAACAGAATAGAAATAGGAATAGAATGCAGAATAGAATAGAATAGGAATAGGAACGAATAGTAAAATAAGACCAGGTTTTATATATTTTTTGGACCAAAAGACCCATCGGGTCTTATTTCCAGGGCATGTCTTATTTTGCGGCCGCCCATTTTTCTTATTATGCCTTATTAAGCAGCCAGTCACAAACCGAGGACTACCTGTATAGCTCCAAGGTCCCTTCCAGCCCAATTTCTGTATCCCAGGCCTTTGGCCCTCACCTGGGTCACTTCTCGCAGACGGTAGCAGACGTCTTCAGCCAGCAGAGCAGCCACCTCGTCGGTCAGCTCCACGCCCGCACTTTCGGCCATCAGCCGGACTGACTCCCGCGGGATCTCCACAAAGCGCCGTTCTTCCCGTTCAGACATGGCGTCGGTCCCGGGAGGAAGGAGGGCAGCCCCGCAGCTGTCACACAAAACAGAGGCAGGACAACACTTTTAAAAAATGCTTTAGTAAGGCCGCCCTTGGAAGACAGCGTCCAGTTTTGGTCACCACGATGGACTTGGACTTAATCTTCGTAAATGTCAACGTCCATAAGGCAGTGACCGTTGCATTGTGAAGGCCAGGTCACCACGATGCAAAAAAAATGTTGAGACTCTAGAAAGAGCGCAGAGAAGAGCAACTAAGATGATTTAGGGCAGTGGTTCCCAAACTTGGCAACTTTAAGACTTGTGGACTTCAACTCCCAGAATTCTCCAGCCAGCAAGTTTTTTGGTTTTTTTCTGGTGCCTTTCATCTGAGCAGATGGCTTCCTATCTAACTTGTACGTAGGCTTGGAATAACAAAGGTTATCTTTTCCTGTTTACGGAACACATTTTGTGGTTAGCAAAAACACAATGAAGTATTTACACATTTTAGGCAAGAATATAATGGGTTATACATTTAACATTGTAAAAGAATACAAAAGTAACCTTTTAATATTTTATAAAAGAGTAACTTAATATCATTTCCTTCACTTCAAATATTTGAAGAAGGCTATCCTGTCCCCCCCGTAATCCTTCTTCTCCCTAGACTGGCCATACCCAATCCCTGCAATCATTCTTCATATATTATAGCCTCCAGCCCCCTAAATCAGTGGTTCCCAAACTTGGGAACTTTAAGACTTGTGGACTTCAACTCCCAGAGGCTTCCTATCTAACTTGTACGTAGGCTTGGAATAACAAAGGTTATCTTTTCCTGCTGGCTGGAGAATTCTGGGAGTTGAAGTCCACAGGTCTTAAAGTTGCCAAGGTTGGAGACCACTGAACCAGATGACTTCCAAAGTCCCTTCCAACCTTGTTATTATTATTAAGGGGGTCCCAAAAATCACTCTGTGGGAAAGATTAGCTGAGTGCCACCATGAAATTCTCAGATTCATGCAACAATGCAGAATTCTCATTCTTAGCTACACGATACCCGGACATCCCGTGAACAGTAGGACTCTTGGCTGAACGAGGAGCTGCAGAGCTATTGGAAGAAATGGTGTTTACTCTTCACTAACACACAAAGACCACAAATGGAAGCTTCCACCCCGTGAGGATATTTTTAACACAATCACACAACTTCTGCCCATCCCAAGTCCTTGGGAGGGGCTCGATAGGTGGATAAAAACGACGCATCCAGTCTGAACATCTGGCTGAACCGAGCACCCTGCAGGCAGTCCTCAACTGGGATCCTTGCTAAGGAAGGCGGTTGTTAAATGAGGCACATCTTGATTTTATGATCTTTTTCGCCTTGGTCGTTATGTGAATGACTTGAGGTTGTTAAGCGAACCAAGTGGTTGTTGAGCATATCCGCCGTCCCCAAGTGACTTTGCTTATTGGAAGATGGATGGGGAGGTCTCAAATGGTGAATAAGTGATTCTGACCATCCTCATTACAGGCCCAAATTTGGAGCACACGATGGTGGGGATGCTGAAATGGTCCTAAGTACGAGGACTGGTTGTAAGTGACTTTTTTTCCCATGCCACTTCGAAGAGTCACTAAATCGGTGGTTGTAAATTCAGGACTACCTGCCATATACCTCTCAGCTGCACATCTCAGTAAGTTTTAGAGCAGTGTTTCTCAACCTTGGTGACTAAGTCCTGTGGACTTCAACTCCCAGAGTTCCCCAGCCAGCACAGCTGTGCTGGCTGGGGAACTCTGGGAGTTGAAGTCCACAGGACTTAAAGTCACCAAGGTTGAGAAACACTGTTTTAGAGGAACACCTTCTACACCACTGGATCTCCAAATTCCACTCCCAAGGACAGAGAGAGGGGAGGAAGGAAGGAAGGAGAGAAAGAAAGGAGAAAGAACAAGGAAGGAAGGAAGGAAGGAAGGAAGGAAGGAAGGAAGGAAGGACAGTAATAAAGAATAGAATATTGTCTAGATGTGATTGGACACACAAGGAATTTGTCTCTGGTTTACAAGCTGTGTACATACAAGCAGCAAGTGATAAATTATGATCATAATAATAAAATACAGGAGGAACAAAGAAGAGAAAGAAAGAGAGAAAGAAAGACAGAGAGAAAGGGAGAGAAAGAAAGGGAGAGGGAGAAAGAGAGAAAAACAAAGAAAGAGATAAATAAAGGGGGAGAGAAAGATAAAGAGATAAATAAAAACACAGAGAGAAAGAAGGATAAAGGAGGAAAAAAGAGAGAAATAAAGACAGAGAGAGAAAGAGAGAGAGAAAGATAAAAAGAGAGAAATAAAGAGAAAGAGAGAAAGAAAGAGAAAAGGGGAGAGAGAAAGAAAGAAAGAGAAAGAAAGAGAAATAAAAACAGAGAGAGAGAGAAAGAAAGAAAGAGAGAAAGAAAGAGAAAGGGGGGAGAAAGAAAGAGAAATAAAGACAAAGAGAGAAAGAGCGAGAGAGAAAGAGAGAGAAAGATAAAAAGAGAGAAAGAGAAAGAGAGAAAGAAAGAAAAAAGGGGAGAGAGAAAGAAAGATAAAGAGAGAAATAAAAACACACAGAGAGAGAGAAATAAAGAGAGAAAAAGATAAAGAAAGAGAAAGGGGGGAGAAAGAAAGGAAGATAAAGACAGAAAGAGAGAAATAAAGACAGAGAGAGAAAGAGAGAGAAAGAAAGAGAGAAAGAGAGAGAAAGAGAGAAAGAAAAAGGGGAGAGAAAGAAAGAAAGAAAGATAAAGAAAGAGAAATAAAGACAGAGAGAGAAAGAGAGAAAGAAAGATAAAAGAAGAGAAGAGAGAGAAAGGGGGAGAGAGAGAGAAAGATAAAGAAAGAGAAATAAAGACAGAGCAAGAAAGAGAGAGTGAGAAAGAGAGAAAGATAAAAAGAGAGCAAGAAAGAGAGAGAGAGAAAGATAAAGAAAGAGAAATAAAGACAGAGCAAGAAAGAGAGAGAAAGAAAGAGAAAGATAAAAAGAGAGAAGAAAGAGATAAGTACAGAGCAAGAAGAGATTGAGAAAGAGAGAAGAAAGATAAGAAAGAAAGAGAGAAATAAAGACAGAGAGAGAAAGAGAGAGAGAAAGAAAAAGATAAAAAGAGAGAAAGAGAAAGAGAGAAAGAGAGAGAAATAAAAACAGAGAGAGAAAGAGAGAGAGAGAGATGGAGAGGGGAGACACCCCTCCTCCCCCAATGCAAAGAGGGAAATGAAATCCTGGGGAAAAGCCAGCAAAGGGGAAGCCATTTGGGTTGGGGGGGGCAGGGAAGAGGCGCCACTCACCCGCCCCTCCTTCAGCCCCGTCCGGGCGGCTCCAGCACCCGCAGCAGCACCAGCAGCCGCGAGGAGAGCTCGCTGATCCCCGCGCTCCGATTGGCTGCCTTGTGGGAGCCTGGCGACCACGTGATCAGGAAAGGGCAGAAGCCGCCTCTGCCAGAAGTCTTTCACGTGTCAGCTCCTTAAAAGGGCAGCGCTCTCTTCGCCCAAGCTCTTTGGATAAGCCAGCGTTCCTCACCTTCGTCGGCTTTAAGATGGCTGGGGCATTCTGGGAGTTGAAGTCCCCCATCATCTTAAAGCGGCCTTGATGGGGAATATTGGTAAAAACAAAGCATTTTTCACTCTCCACCTATCTTTCCAATTAGAGTTTTGCATTTAGATCATTTTAATTGCATTATATCATTTTAATCTCTTCTTCTCCCCCACCCCAACTTCTCCTCATCCAACCAGGCTTGGGGCACAAACAGAACAGGCTCCAAAGGCCATAGAGAGTCCCCCGGACGCCTAGAACGCCGCCGGGGCCATAGAGAGGAAGCGAGGCCCGCCGGAAGTCCGGAGTGCCCTCGGGCCTTAAAGCCGCCGCCGCCCCCGCGACCCGGAAGCAGACTCGCGGGTTGCGCGGGAGCAACGGTTGGAGCGTGAGAGCAGGTGAGAGTCCGGAGGGAGGGAGGGGGGGGGAGACGGCGGGGCTGTCGCGGCCGCGGGGGGGGAGGGGGCGCCTCCGCGGGGTCAGAGGTCGAGAGGGAAGTGGGGAGGGAGGGAGGGCGCGGGAGGCCGAGCTCGTCACTAAACGAGGAGGAGGGGGGAAGGGACGCATCGACCGTCTTCTGGGCTCGTCTATGGGGAATCGTCCAACCTTTGAAACAGCCCCAAATCATAAGTAGCTTCTATAGTAATACACACACACACACACACACACACACACATACATTATGGCAGTGTTTCTCAACCTTGGCAACTTGAAGATGTCCGGACATCTTCAAGTTACCAAGGTTGAGAAACACTGTATTATGGTATGCAGTAGATACATAGATACAACCTATATTTAAAAATATAGGTGTGTGTCTGTCTATATATGTATTCAAAACCTTACATATGTTTATATATGTATGTATGTGTATATACATATACATACATCTACATACATACACGCACACATATTATGGTATGCAGTTCTGTGTGTGTGTGTGTGTGTATATATGTGTGTGTGTATATATATACATACATACATACATACATATGTTATATTTGTGCTGATAAATAAATAAAGGGAGACTAGTATAGATCTATTTCAAGCTATTTAGTTCTCATCAGCTAGCCATACCCTTGCTGGGAATCGAACCTGTGCTCTATTGTGCTCTCTCTATATATATGTTGTATTTTTGCTGATAAATAAATAAAGCAAAAATACAACACAAATGTACAAAAGGCAACAGTAAAAATATTGGGTTTCTGTCGTGATGGACTTTTGTGACGAGCCAATGGACAGAGAATGGAAGCAGTTAGCTTCCTCCCATAATTGGGGCATACCAATTATTGGGGCATACCAGGGATTGTGACACTATATATATATTATATATATATATATATATATATATATAAAGTCTCCCTTAAAGTCTCCCTTTATTTATTTATCAGCACAAATGTATATATATGTATATGTATGTATGTATGTGTATGTATATATATATATATATATATATATATATACACATACATACATACATACATACATCATACACATACATACACATATACATACATACACACACACATATACAACGTATATTTAAAAATGTAGAGGTTTGTCTGTATATGTTACGTTATGGTGGCAAATAACTAATAAATATAAGCAGACACACAGACACATACACACAGAGATATGTCTGTATCTGCTTATATTTATTAAATATTATTTGCCACCTTTCTTCCCGCGGGGCTTCTACAGGCAGCTCACAATAACCGACAGGAAGACATGAAAAGTGGAAACTAAACAGAAGTAAAATAATAGAAGGATAAAATAAACAATGACAAAGAAAGTGAGAAAACATCACTATGAGAACAAAAAGGGGGATGCTATCTCTCTTTCTCTCTCTCTCTCTCTCTCTATCTATCTATATAATGTTTGTGTGTGTACACATATCAGCAGTGTGCGTATGCATACACGCAATATTTAAGTGAGAATATGTGTGGGGGTGTATAATATTAACTATGCATGTATGATATATAGATATAATCAATATAATTATGTGTATAATGATAATTATATATATAATTATGTGGGTGAATATAATTATATGTATGTGAATATAGATTATCTATATAAGAATGTGGGACACAATGTCTTAGTGGCTAAGACGCTGGGCTTGTCGATCAGAAAGGTCGACTCCCCAGCGCTGCATAACAGAGTGAGCTCCCGTGACTTGTCCCAGCTTCTGCCAACCTAGCAGTTCGAAAGCAGGTAAAAAATGCAAGTAGAAAAATAGGAACCACATTTGGTGGGAAGGGAACAGCGTTCCATGCATCTCCGGCGTCTAGTGATGCCAGCCACAAGACCACGGAGACGTCTTCGGACAGCGCTGGCTCTTCGGTTTTGTAATTGAGATGGATCACTGCCCCCTAGAGTCGGGAACAATGGGCACATATGTGCCAGGGGAACCTTTACCTATATAAAAATGTGTGTGTATGTATATGTATGCTTGGATAGGCTCTTTAAGGTGGCCCAGTGTGTAGAATCTCCTTGCAAAAGATAAAGGGTGGAATCCTTGCAAGAGAAGCTGCCTTAGGTTACGCAGGGTGAAGAAAATCCCGGGTGGAGCTCCATCGGTGACCAGGGGAGCTAAAACGGTGGTTGGAAGAGGGGGTGGAGGGAAGCCACGGATTCCTCAAGGACCAGGGCGGTGCCCGAGGGGACCCTGCACTGTGCCCTGGGAGGCCTTAGGAGAGGCTTGAACCAGGCGGCAGAAGCCACATAGCTCTGCGCTCCGGCCACTAGAGAACTGGGTGCGGTGCATGGGGCCCTTTGAAGCGTCTGGTTCCCTCCAAGGGCTGCTCCAGATGGAGAGTGTGGACGTAGCCTGATACTTCAGCTTGACTTTCAGCAGGCTTTCCACAAGGGTTGTGTTAACTGACCGTCACTGGTGATGGTCATAACAGGTCACTTCTGTCCGCCTTCATTCTTGAAGTGTGAGAGCAAGTAAACGTAATCTTAATATTTCTTAGTGTTCTAATCTATTTAAGTAATGAATGCTTTAATATCTTTCTTTCTTTTTATTTCTTTCATATCTTGTAAGCCATCTAGAGACAGCTTGCGGGTCAGATGGGTGGCATAAAAGTGTAATAAATAAAAGAAATAAAAAAAACTTGCAAGAGGAATCAAAGCCAGCTCAGGGGAGAAAGGGCCAGAGGCAGGTCTTTGCATCTGAACGGTTTCTAATTTGTTGCAGCCCCATTAACTGCTTTGGCCCGGAAGGCGTCTGCGTGAGGTCAAAGCTGCACTTTTACAGTTCCTAAAAAGCATTTGTGATTGTGTTTACCTACAGCAGTGGTTCTACAGCAGAGCTGGCTGGAGAATTCTGGGAGTTAAAGTCCACAAGTCTTAAAGTTGCCAAGTTTGGGAACCACTGACCTACAGGGAAGAAAAAAATTCAGCCACAGTAGCACAGAGCAGGGGTGGGCAATTTTGACCCCTTCCGGTGGGCTTTCTTTTTCAAGCTTGCCCGCCAGCCCCATAGCTGGATGAAGGATTGTCCCATGGCTTTCTGGGTTTTCTCTCCTTCCCACCAAAATTGTGCAGTGAACTGGCAGTCCTCGACATATGACCATAAGGGTGCCTTCCCATTACAGTTGCATGTCATAAGAAGCGATCCATCTGGTTTTATGACCTTGTTTTGCAGTGGTTTTAAGCAAACCTCTGTGGCCATGAAAGCGAAGGGATGCGGTTTTGCTGAAAACCAGACATACAGGAAGTACGTCTGGTTTCTGAATCACAATTGAGCTCTCTTGCTAAGCGAGACGGCCGTTAAGTGAATTTTGCCTATTGTACAATCTTTCTTGCCGGGGTTGTTCAGTGAATCGCTGCAGTGAAGTGAGTAACACGGTTAGGTGAATCTCTGTCAGAGGCCACCTCCCTCTCGCTTGTGCAGTGACAGTCTGCCATGAACTATGGGGAGGGTGGAAGAGAGGGAGGGGGGAAAGTGAAAGTTACACCTGCTTGGGGAAAGCGAGAGTCGCTGATGTATCCCTCCCCCAACCCCCAAGATGCTGTTTCAAGGCCAGCCGGCTGGGAGGAGAAAGCAGGGTCAGCGTTCCAAATAGCATCCAAAATTAAATCAGAGTCCAAGGCAAAGTATTCCTCAAAGTTCCAATTTATGAACAGAGCCACGTTGGCACATCTGGGAAAACCCGAATCTGAAAGCTTCCCGGTTTTCCCCACCCAGTTGGAAGTTCAAGATCTTGGCCCCATAACCCACAAGTCCATCCCATGGTCCCATCTTCCACTGCCACACTGGCAGCTTCCACCCATCCAGTTCCGGTCAGGCGCAGAGGTGCAGAGACAAAGGATGACCTTGGCTTTCTAAAAAGAATGTGGTTATGGCTACCTATCATCTAACTCCGTACAATCCCATTTTCCCACCATAGAAAAAGGCATAGTAGAATAATAGAAAGTGTGGCAGCCAAAGACCCAAAAGAAAAGACGGCCGCAGGCCTGACAAGCAGCTGCATGCCAACCTCTCTGTTTGAAGTGACCGTTCTCAAAACATATTGCTTGAACCTGATTGGTCAGGAGGGGAGGGGAGTGATGGGAGGTAGTTAAGGGAAGGGAAAGTTGCACTTTAGGGATTTGGGCGCATGATTCTCAGGTCTGGCTATGCGCTACTGCAACACACTTGACTTCTAATCAAACTCTGCCCTTCTCAACAAATTTCTCTTTGGAGGTTTAAGTCAGAAGCCCCCAAACTTGGCAACTTTAAGACTTGTGGACTTCAACTCCCAGAATTCTCCGGACATCTTCAAGTTGCCAAGGTTGAGAAACACTGCCCTGGGTGATGGCTGAGAATCTCCAGAGATTAAAGGGGTCCAGAGATGCCCATCCCTGATCCAGCAGATGGCGCTGTTGTGTGACTTTGCTATCTCTCTCCTGACCACAACATTGCTTTATTTAGTTGCATGAAGTGTACAAACACACACACACACCCTGGAAAGAATCCCCGTCTCTGGGCAGCAGCAGAAAGAAGGGTAGCCATGCAGGAATCTCCACAGTGCAGCTGCTCTCTTTCTCATATGGGATTAAAGCGGGGGGAGGGGGGGGTCAAACTCGATTTCATTGAGGGCTGCAGCAGGATTGTGTAGGACCTCGGGGGCGGGGTGGTGTGGGCGTGGCCGGGGGGGCATGGCCAACTCAACGTCATTCGTGTTGGGGGCACCTGTAGTGGACTGAGGGCTCTCGCAGACCAAAGAGGCTCCTGGGCTCCGTTTTAGGCGGCGATGGCCTCCTGCAGCCTTCTGCCAGCGAAAACAGCTCCGGTGGCCGGCCTGAGCCGAGGTGGCGCAGTGGTTAAATGCAGCACTGCAGGCTACTTCAGCTGACTGCTAGATCAGCAGTTCAGCGGTTCAAATCTCACCGGCTCAAGGTTGACTCAGCCTTCCATCCTTCCGAGGTGGGTGAAATGAGGACCCGGATTGTTGTTGGGGGCAATGTGCTGACTCTGTAAACCGCTTAGAGAGGGCTGAAAGCCCTATGAAGCGGTATATAAGTCTAACTGCTATTGCTATTGCATGCGTCTCGAGCTCCGTTTCCGCTGGCAGAGGCACCACGGGCCAGTCCTTCGCTGTTTCCAGGGTGGCCCCACGGGGCCCGATCTAAGCACCCCATGGGCCGGATTCGGCCCCCGGGCCTTGAGTCTGACACACACACACACACACACACACACACACACCCCGGGTTAGAGCTCCGTGGAATGAAAGTGCTTGTAGGCCAGGTTTTCAGAAAGGGGGATCCATTTTATTTTGATGTTTTTCCATAAATGCCCGTATGAATCCTGCCCGGTTCCACCACAAAACCGCGCTCGACGAAACCGCGCTCGATGAAACCGCGTAGCTGACGTCATCAACAGGGCGACAACAGCGCCGAGACAGAAGCACGCTGTAAACGCTAAACCTAAAATTAACCCCTAAACCTAATCCTAACCCTTAACCTAACCCTAAACCTAACCTTAAACCTAACCCTAAACTTAACCCTAAACCTAACCCTTAACTTAACCCTAAACCTAACCCTTAACCTAAACCTAACCCTAAAGCTAACCCTAACCCTTAACCTAACCCTAAACCTAACCCTAAACCTAACCCTTACCTTAAGTTGAATCGGCTTGCTTTCAAAGCGCTATTTAAAGCGCCCTCCTTTCTCCGCGCTGGCTGTTGTCACCCTGTTGATGACGTCAGCGACGCGGTTTAATCGGGTGCGGCTTAGTCGAGCGTGGTTTTGACGGGTCACGTCCTGCCCAACCCATGTGAACTGTTGCCTCGTGCACTGAAGTGACTTACCACCGTTTTTCACCCTGATCAGCTGATCAAAACCCTTGGCAACAAGCTCGCATTTATGGCGGTCATGTGATTGGTTGCCTTTGGTGACCTCCTGCCCCGGGGAAGCCAACTTCATTAACAGCCGTGTTACGAACTTTGACTACAGTGATCCACTTAACAACTGTGGCAAGCAAGGTCCTAAAACGAGGTAGAGCTCACTCAAACAGACGTCTTCCTAGCAAAGGGAATTTCGGGCTGGTTCTGCAGGTACAAGTCATCCTCAACTTATGATGACAATTGAGCCCCAAACCCCTGTTGCTAAATGAGACCATTTAGTGAATTTTGCCCATTTTCCGACCGTCCTTGTCACCGTTGTTAAGTGAATTGCTGCAGTTGTTAGTGTCCGTAACATGGTTGCTAAGTTACTCCAGCTTCCCCATTGAGTTCGACCGTTTGAATGGCCATTTAATGACCTGTTGTAAGTCGAGGACTACTGTACTTAGCTGCTAAGTCAGTGTTTCTCAACCTTGTCGACTTGAAGATGTCTGGACTTCAACTCCCAGAGGGGGCGCTGCTATTTTAAGTGTATAAACAATTCAGTGTTTAGGACAGTGTTTCTCAACCTTGGCGACTTGAAGATGTCCGGACTTCAACTCCCAGAATTCCCCAGCCAGCATCTTCAAGTCGACAAGGTTGAGAAACACTGTGCTAAGTAATAGTAGGATTTCTAGTAACTGTCAGCATCCTGGCTTGGACTTCAAAGCCTCTTGCCTGAGTGGAGAGAGAGAGAGAGCATCGGTTGCATTTCCCACTTAGTTTCCAAATGCAACCCCTTGTAAATTGCTGTGTAGGAGCCTCACACCTTAGCAGGAGTGCTGTGCTGTTTTCCCACAGGATCTGGCTTCCGTCTGCGGAAAGATTCCCTCTTCCCGCGGGCGCAGAAGCCGTTCTTCCTTCTGATGGTGAATTAACTTGCCTCTTTTCTCCCCCCCCTTCCTCAAAGGGAAACCAGTAAAACCAGTTGTAGAGACAAATCTCGCCTGCGCAAATTTAATCAATGAGAGACAGACAGTGCAGCCTCTGCTACTAACAGGCTGGAGCTAGTAAGGTGTTTTATGTTTGCAAGCGGTTGCTTTTCCAACTTCCAAAAATCATAACATTGGAAGGGCCATCAGGGATCATCTACTACAAGTTGTAAGCCTCCCTCCCGAGCGCCTTTTTCTCTGGCAGCTTGGCACCGCGGGCTGCTCCTTCGGTGTTTCACCCGTAGGGCAGATCAAAGTACCCTGTGGGGTGGAACCACCCCCTGGGCCTAGAGTCTGACACCCCTGGAGTAGGGGGTGAAGTTCCCAAGAGCTGACCTGATTAATTCACGAGCCTCGAGACAAAGTTCAAAAAAAACACCCATTCATTTATTAGGACTAAAATCTTGGCAGGGGCTTCTATGGAGTCGAAACTAAATCCCACT
Source organism: Thamnophis elegans (assembly GCF_009769535.1). NCBI lineage: Eukaryota > Metazoa > Chordata > Lepidosauria > Squamata > Natricidae > Thamnophis > Thamnophis elegans. Next base: position 16,603,590 of record NC_045557.1, on the reverse strand, counting down.
TAATGACGCCTGAACTTTACCCCTCTGTCCCCTCCCCTCGGCCTGACGTCATCAATCCCATTCGCCAACAGGGCCTTGCGGGAGGGTTCTGGACATGCCCATTCATCATATCCCAGTTACAAGTATATGAGACTTTTTACTCTGGCCAAAAGTCTGCATGGCATTTTCCTCCCTTCTCAAGCTGATAGTAGTCGTGGACAGCCTGTTCTTGGCAGGGGGTTTTCCTAGCGTCGGATCCGAATCTCCTTGGCTGCAGTTCAGCCCATGGGGCCTGGGCATGCCCTTCCTATTGGCTGCTATCGGCCTTTCCTTCTGCTGTCTCATCCTTTCCTTCTGCTCCTCCCAGAAGCTGCTTTTCAGTCCTCCTGCCCTCTGCTGCCCCAGCTTCCCCTTCGTTCATGTCCTTGGGCAGAGGGCAGTGCCCCAGCCTGAAGGGAACAGGTAGCCCTCTCCTTAACCGCCACAATTGAACCCCAGATTTCTTTTGCTAAGCGGGACAGTCATTCAGTGAGTTTTGCCCCATTTTACCACCTTTCTCGTCACAGTTGTTAACTGAATCACTGCAGTTGCTAACTTAGGTAGATAAGTAAATCTGGCTTCTCCGTTGACTTTGTCTGTCAGAAGGCCACTATAAGGGGATCCCGTTGACCCCGGGACATTGCAACCATCCTGAGTACATGCCAGTTGCCAAGCAGTTGGATTTTGATCCCATGACCACGGAGATGCTGCAATGGTGGTCAGTGTGGAAAATGGCAATTACTGTCACTAAATCAGTGGTTCCCAAACTTGGCAACTTTAAGACTTGTGGACTTCAACTCCCAGAATTCTCCAGCCAGCAGAGCTGGCTGGGGAATTCTGGAAGTTGAAGTCCACAAGTCTTAAAGTTGCCAAGTTTGGGAACCACTGCACTAAATGAACTGTTGTAAGTCAAGCATTGCCTGTATAAGTGGAGCCTGGTCAAGGGGTTCCTAAGTTCCTTTAGAAATTGTTCGCAATATTTTTCTTACAGCATGAATGTTTCTTTTTTAATGCTGTAAGCAAGCCGGCTGGGGAATTCTGGGAGTTGAAGTCCTCCAGGCTTAAAGTTGCCACGGTTGGAGACCCCGCAGTGGAAGCCCCCCCAGAATCCCTTTGCAAGGAGATGGGCAGCAAATAAGTTAAATACATACATTAATAGTAAAATATATTTCTTCTTCTATATCTTTCTATCTATTCTTATTTTTATTCTAGGTTTATTTATTTATTTACATTTTATGTACTTATTTATATTATTTATTCATTTATTTTTATTATATATATATTGTGTGTGTGTTTGTGTGTGTGTGTGTGTGTGTGTGTGTGTTTATTTGTGCTGATAAATAAATAAAGGGAGACTAGTATAGATCTATTTCAAGCTATTTAGCTCTCATCAGCTAGCCATACCCTTACTGGGATTAGAACCTGGGCTATATTACATACTAGGCAGACATCTTAGCCATTAGGCCACAGGCTCTTATCCATTATATATAGGATGTATGTATGTTCCAGCATAGCTCTGGAGCGCCTCAAGCAATTTCAACCAAACTTGGTACACAAATAACTTACCTTCTGGAAACAAATACTGGGGAGTGAGGGGGAGACACCCCTGGTGTGTGTGCGTGCCTCTGTGTGTATCTTCCAGCATAACTCTGGAACGCCTGGGCCGTTAAGGAGAGCAAGTGCGGCATCCTAGAGCGGCAATTGTTTGTGATATCCGTTCCTTCGCAGCTTCCTCTGGAAAGCCAGCCGTGACGTTCATCCTCCAGTGGACCAATGGGGAAGCGCCTGATGGATTTGGGCCAAAGTGCCGGGATCGTAGACATGGCGGGAAAGAGGAGCGCATGGGAGGGGGGGAAGGGAGAGGGCAGGGATGATGGGCATGGGAGTAGAGGGAAGACAGGCCCCTCTCAATGGCTCCCTGTCAGACACGCTTCCACGCCTATAAATACTGGAGCAACTCCAGATTATCAGCAAGTAAATAAGAGAGTGAGGTGAATCTATTTCAGGTGAATCAAGCCAGCCTGAATGTGTATTGGAATGCAGCTCTTGCCAGCCACTGATATGGGATAGGCTCTTACCTGTCTAAGCATGCCCTCTACCCACTCAATCAGAGGATTATTAGTAAAGTCGAACAGCGCAGGGCTTAGGAGAGAGCTGAACTGGGGCTCCATTGTGGAGATAATTAGGATCTCTTGGGATATCTCCTTTTCATGAGAATGTATTTGGGGTGCTTTGCTGAAGTCAAGGTATATTATGTCCGTGGCATACCCTCAATCTATTGAGCTAGCAACTGCACAGCTACAGCAATTGGGTTAGTCAGGCCTGACTTGTTTACGCCAAAACTAGACTGGCCCTGGATCAACAATATTCCATTTTAAATTGCTTTGATCAAGTTTTAGTAATAATTTGTTTCTGGAACTCTGCACGTTGATGTGGCGACCCGGTTTAATCGGGCGCGGCTTAGTCGAGCACGGTTTTGTCGTGCCACGTTTAATAAATTCATTTATTCAGCATGAAATGGAGCTTAGTTATGTGGCATGAGGCTGTAAATTCTGCAATGTCAGTGAGTCAACAGTGGGTCAGAGGAGGAGCCCCTGCAGGGCAGAGATGACAGTTGCTCTAGAAAAATTATGATTTAAATCGAGTTGATTTAAGCCAAGCCTTTTTACTAGTGATTTCAGTCATGATTTCAAACGGCTTGATTTAAATCAAATCCACCCTGGCTTCTGCTCTAATCCCTTTGGCTCTAATAAAGTATATATCCTGGGCTAAACCTGGGCCAGGAGTCTTTCTTTCCTTTTTTTTTTTTTTTTAGGTTCAAAAGTTTTATTTCTTTTAAAACAAACATTTCATCATTCCTCAATCAGTAAGACATCGGAGTACAATTTTTTGTGTGTCAAAATAGTTCTAGTTTACCACCAAATTCTTGTCTAGCCTAATGTATACCCCTCCCTCCCTCCACCCTCCCCCCCAACCCCCTCCTCCTCCCCCCCCCCCGACTTCCCAGAACCCGTACACGGTATGGATTTTTAACAAACACAGTCTAAAATCTATTGAGAAAAAAGAAATAAAGAAATTAATGACATCTCTACATTGATCTTAGCTTCTTCTTGCTGAGCTAACTTTAAACAATTTAAATCATTTCTGATCTTAAGCATAGGCTAACTGGAATTTCTTGGTCCTGTATTTATTTTGTATATTAGTCAATCCATTTTTTCCAGTCTCGTTTATATCTCTCATTTGAGTGATCTTTAAGATATGCCGATATTTTAGCCATCTCGGCTAAGTTTGTGACTTTCAATGTCCATTTGATAGGAGTCTTTCTTTCCTGACTGACCCTCGACCTCTTGCTTCCCAGCCAGGGCAAGGCAGCAGCCAACATGACCACCAGCCAGAAGCACCGGGACTTTGTGGCCGAGCCGATGGGTGAGAAGCCGGTTGGCACCTTAGCGGGGATTGGCGACGTCCTTGGCAAGAGGCTGGAAGACAAAGGGTTTGACAAGGTATCCTTCGGGCCCCTCCGTCTGAAAGCCAAACCTGGATTGTAGCTGGAGGGAGGGGGGGGGGGGCGATGCTGTTTTCCTTTCCTGGATAAATCATTTTGAGCCCCTGAGAAGTTTTGGTGGGGTCCCCGTAGCTTTGGGGGAAAGCAGCCTCGCTTTTCCATGGCCTGTCCCAGGGGGAGAGCCGATGGTGCCCCAACCAGAAGGGCCCGTCTGGGGAGACCTAGAACCAAGCAAGAAACATGAATTGGTCAATGCTTTTCCCATCCTGCCCCCAGGAGACACGGGGTAAAAGGATAATTGCTCCCTTTCCAGTGCAAAATTCATAAACTCATACAGTCACACAGAAGTGACTCTCCGATTTACAACCTTTATAAAAAAAACTGTATAATAAGGACCTGTTTAAAAAAAGCCCCCCACCCCACAAGGCAGCAACTGTGCAATCAAATCAGCCATTTGGTTGGCTCCTCCCCATTTGGGGTCCCCAGGAGACCCCGATAGATAGAACCGGGTTTTTAGGGCTCCTTGGAAACGCAGCAAGGGGGGTTAAAGTGGGATTAGATTCCTGGTGATTGTCCTGCAATCACCCAATTGGCTTTCATGCCTATGTTGGGACTAGAACTCCCCGTCTCCTGGTGATTGGCAAAACTCACCCAATTGGCTTTCCTGCCTAAGGCGAGACTAGAATTCACGGTCTCCTGGTGATTCATCCACAGTCACCCAACCAGCTTTCGTGCCTAAGGCAGGACTAGAACTCCCCGTCTCCTGGTGATTGAGCCAAAGCCAATCTTTCATACCTAAGGCAGAATTAGAACTCACAATCAAAAGCGGAGAGCTTTGTTGCTCTGTTGGGTTTCGCAGTTCTTGGGGACCAGAGCCTTTATTTACCGTATTTTTCGGAGTATAAGTCACCTTTTTTCCTCAAAAAAGAGACTGAACATCCGGGTGCGTCTTATACACTGAATATAGCATTTTTGGCCTCCCGAAGCCCCGCCCCCTTTACCAAAATGGCCGTGCATACCCTTATGGAGGCTTTCAGAGAGCTCCTGGGGGCTGGGAGGGCAGAAATGAGCAGAAAATGGGTTGTCCCCCGTCCCCCCCTCCGGCAGCACTCTATAAACCTCCTTAAAGCTATGCATGCAATTTTTTTGACAAAAAACAAGCCCATTTTCGTAAAAAACGGGCCATTTTTTTTGCTCATTTCTGTCCCCTCGAGCCCCCCAGGAGCACTCTGCAAGCCCCCCCCCGGCTATTCATGCCTGTTTAAAAAAACACGCCCGTTTTCATGAAAAATGGGCCGTTTTTGGGAAGTTTGCAGAGTGCATAAACTTTTTTTCCCCTCTTTAACTGATTGATGAGAATTACATTGATCAAATGCTATGCCAGCAGAAACATCTACCTATCCAGTGTATTTCTCTCTCTCTCTCCCTCTACCTACCTACTGTATTTCTCAATCTCTCTATCCCTCTATCTACCTACCTACTTTTTTAAAAAATAATTGCTTCTTCAAAACCTTGGTGCGTCTTATACTCTGAAAAATACAGTAGTTATTCAATGTATTGAGCTACTTACAGTGGTTCCCAAACTTGGCGACTTTAAGACTTGTGGACTTCAACTCCCAGAATTCTCCAGCCAGCTGGCTGGAGAATTCTGGGAGTTGAAGTCCACAAGTCTTAAAGTCGCCAAGTTTGGGAACCACTGAGCTACTACATTTCTGTGCTGCCCATGTCGCTATCCAAGGACTCTTTAGCCTCCCGTGGCTTTGTTTTCCCTCCGGGGTGTCAAACTCGATTTCATTGAGGGCCGCATCGTGGTTGTGTTTGACCTGAGGGGGGGGGCATGGCCAGCTCAATGTCACTTGTGTCGGGGGGGCACTTGTGGTGGCCCAGGGGGGCTCCTGCAGCCCTCCGGAAGTGAAAACAGATCTCTGAAAGGCTGGATGCGTCCCTCCCGGACTCCATTTTCACTGGCTTGGTGTTTTCAGGGCAGCCCTTGAGTTTGACACCCCTGTTTTAATGCTGTGACGCCAATCCCTGTTGCTCACTGCCCTCCCTTTCCCTTCTCCCCGCTCCCTCCAACGTCTGCAGGCTTATGTCGTGCTGGGCCAGTTCTTGGTGCTGAAGAAGGACGAAGACCTCTTCCGCGAGTGGCTGAAGGACACGTGCGGAGCCAACGCCAAACAATCCAGAGACTGTCACGGGTGCCTGCGCGAGTGGTGCGATGCCTTCTTGTGAAGGTGTGGGGGGTCAAAGCCCGGGCGGGGCTCGGAGGGCTTCTATAGGCAGCTGACACCGTTCCCCTCGATCCTCCTCCGCAAAAAACCCCTCTCGGCTTTGCAGCAACGTACGAGGCGCCTTTCGGGACCCCGCTCCGAAAACTAGACAGAAACGATTGCGCCTTTTTAATCCCCCTCCCCTTCTGCCCCTCCGAGGAGGGAGTGGAGGAGGAGGAGGGCACCGTGTTCCAGTCTCGGCTTCCCCCTTTTTGCAGCTCCGTCTGTTGAATTCTTCCTCCCCTGCTGAATTCTCGGCTTTCCCGGGCTTTACGGTTTAACTCCTGGTTCCAAAACAATTGAGATTTGTATTATGAAAATTGGTGCAGAGGTCCTTGGTCTCTTCTCGGATCTCTGGGTGACTTGACGCCAGCGCGGCTGAACGTCAGGAACCCAAATAATGATTTAAATGTTTTTAAATCAATAAAAATCAGCTGTGTTTAATACTCCAGGGTTCTTGAAAAGTCATTGCAGCATGCCTGGGGGTCACTGGAAGAAGGTTTGGGGGTAGATCTTCAAGGTGCTAGTCTACATGGTTTAGGACTTGGCTACTTACCTCCCAACAACCAATAAGATCGCACAGGTTGGGCCTCCTCCGGGTGCCGTCGACCGGACAATGCTGGCTGGCGACCCCTCGGGAGAGGGCCTTCTCTGTAGCTGCGCCGGCCCTGTGGAACGATCTACCCGTAGAGATCCGGACCTTTCCCACTCTCCCGGCCTTCCGTAAAGCCACCAAGACCTGTCTGTTCCGGCAGGCCTGGGGCTGTTGATCAATATCCAGTCCCACTTAGACAGAATGGACGGTGTGTAATTTTAATAATTGTATCTTTTATCTTAAATATTTAAATGCTTTTTTTTAAATCTTGCCCGTAAGCCGCCCAGAGTCCCAAGGGAGTGGGCGGCATACAAATTTTATTAAATTGAAATTGAAATTGAAATAGATCTCAGGTAGGGGGTGTGGCAAGTCTGCCCCCCCACCCCCGGTTGAGTTTTTTTTAAAAAATCGGGAGTTGCTCTCTTAATCTCACTATACAAGAGGGGTGATCAACCTTGGCAAGCCCTCAACTCCCGGAATAACCGGTTGGGGAACGCTGGGAGTTGAAGTATAGTATAGTCTTTATTGTCATTGTACAAAATGAATAAAGAAGTCCACAACATTGCCAAGGATGGAACCGCGTCCACACGCAGGGAAAGTGACCTAAGGCTCCATCTTAGGCCCAGGACTTTTCAATATCCTCGTGAATGACTTAGATGGGGGAGTAGAAGGGAACTTGCTAGATTTGCGGATGATACTCAGCTGGCAGGAATAGCCAACACCCTAGAACAGTGTTTCTCAACCTTGTCAACATTCGCTGGCTGGGGAATTCTGGGAGTTGAAGTCCAGATATCTTCAAGTTGACAAGGTTGAGAAACACTGTCCTAGACACTGAATTGTTTATACGCGAATGCTGGCTGGGGAATTCTGGGAGTTGAAGTCCGGACATCTTCAAGTTGCCAAGGTTGAGAAACACTGTCCTAGACACTGAATTGTTTATAGGCGAATGCTGGCTGGGGAATTCTGGGAGTTGAAGTCCAGACATCTTCAAGTTGACAAGGTTGAGATACACTGCCCTAGAAGATGGGCTGCGGAGCCAGATGGATCTCAACGGACTTGAACACTGGGCCCTGTCTTTAACAAAATGAAATTCAATGTAGAGAAAGGGAATGTCCTATATATACTTAGGCAAGAAAAGCCAACCGTGTAGGTACAGTAGAGCCGAGGTGGCGCAGTGGTTAAATGCAGCACTGCAGGCTACTTCAGCTGACTGCAGTTCAGCGGTTCAAATCTCACCGGCTCAGGGTTGACTCAGCTTTCCATCCTTCCGAGGTGGGTGAAATGAGGACCCAGACTGTGGGGGGGCGATATGCTGACTCTGTAAACCGCTTAGAGGGGGCTGAAAGCCCTATGAAGCGGTATATAAGTCTAACTGCTATTGCTATTGCTACAGACTAGGTAAAACATGGCTTAACTATGGAAGGGATCGTGGAGTCCTAATGGACAAGGATTTAAATATGAGCCCGCCATGTGCTGCAGCTGCCAGAAAAGCCAACGCAGTCCTGGGCTGCATTAATAAGAGCGATAGAATCGAGATCAAGGGAGGTACTAATACCACTCTATAAAGCCTTAGTAAGGCCACACCTGGAGTACTGCATCCAGTTTTGGTTCCCAGATTCTAAACAAGACGTTGAGACTCTGGAAAGAGGGCAGAGAAGAGCAACCAAGATGCTGAGGGGACTGGAGGCTCAAACATACAACGGAGGGTTGCGGGAACTGGGCATGGCTGGTGTAGGGAAGAGAAGGACCATAATTGGGATTCAGCAGGTTCTGACACGTTCTGGTGAGCCAATAGTGGAAATTTTGAGTAGTTCGGAGAACCAGTAAACTGGCAATGCCACCCATCTATTCTCTGCCTTCCGGGTCCCAGCTGATGGGGCGGGAATTTTCCAGTCACCTTCCCCTGCCAGGCCCACAGAAGCGATAGTAAAAAAAAAAATTGCATCTCACCACTGAGAAGGACCAGGGGCATTCTCCCGATATTGGACGGGCTGCCCCAAAGAAGAGAGGCGGGTCAGCTTATTTTTCCAAAAGGCAGGAGAAGAACCAAGGGACGGAAACTCATCAAGGAGAAAAGCAGGGATTGAGGAGACATTTCCCAGCAGTGACAATCATCAGTGGGAAGTTCTGGGTTCTCCATTGCTGGATGTTTCTAAGAAGAGATTGGACAAGCATTGCTTGGAAATGGTCCAAACTTGGGAACTTTAAGACTGGTGGACTTCAACTCCCAGAATTCCCCAGCCAGCTATAATTCTGGGAGGTGAAGTCCACCAGTCTTAAAGATCCCAAGTTTGGACACCCCCTGGTTGAAGGTCTGCTTGAGCAGGGGGTTGGCTAGAAGACCTCAGGTCCCTTAAATATGGGCAGCCCTGCTCCAACCTGTTCTCTCATGCTCCTCTGGCAAGCAGCCCTTCCCTTCCTCCGGGGAATCCGGACTACACACACTTCCACCGGACGTCCGGACATCTTCAAGTTGCCAAGGTTGAGAAACACTGTCCTAGACACTAAATTGTTTATACACTTAAAATAGCAGCGCCCCCTAGAGTCGGGAATGACCAGCCCAGATGTGCGAGGCGGGGAGGGGGGGAACTTTTACCATTTTATATAAACGGGTTGCAATTGACCTGGGGGGGGGGTGAGATGGGGGGGTTGCATCCCTGGCAGGGAAGCTAAGCTTGCGGAGACTGCGGGCGGAGAGGATCTGCAGCGGGGCGCCCAGGGGCGCCTGGGCTGCGTGCCGAGCCCTGACCCAGCAAAACAGGGGGCGGGCCGGAGAAGAGACCCGCCCCCTTTTCCAGGGTGGCGGGGGAGGCGCTGCAGCTGGTCGGTGCCCGCAACTGCTCAGTCGCTTTGGAGGATGGCAGCGGTGGCGTTTGCGCTTCTCGGGCTGGTGTTGGTGCTGGCGGCGCCCGCCGCGCTGGCGGCTCCGGGCTGGGCAGTGCCAGCCGATGTGCGCGGGGACTCGGTGCGGGAGGCGGCCCGCTTCGCCCTGGCCGAGGCTTTCCCCGAAGGGCATCCGCGGGGATTGTGGGCGCTGCGCGGAGCCAGGACGCAGGTCAGCCGGCGGGACAGCCCTTGCGGGGGGCGCCAGGTTGGAGATGCGGGGGGAAAGCGGCGGGGGTGGGGAGGGGGGACGAGCCAGGGCTGGAGGAAGAAGGGGGGGGAATAGTGGCCGGCCTGGGGGGGGGGCTTCCCCCCCTCTCCTAATTAAACCTAATGACATCTGAGGCCCCCCAAGCATTTTTTGTGAAAAGTTTTTTTTTTAATCTGCCTTTTTTTTAGGAAAAAAAAAACCTTTATTGAAAATTGAAAGCATTAAAATGCATTAAAAACAATTTCGTGCAATCCTTTTTGGCAACACTAGCATAATAACCATTTGTTATTCAAATACACTGTGTCGAACATTTCATGTTATTTATCCGTTGATACTAGTTTTCCCCAAGTGTATAATATTCCGAGTCTTCCTTTTTTCTCTTAACTCCAAGGTGGGTTTATCTATCTCTGGGCAATCAAGGAGTTTTGGGATTATTGTGGATTATTTGGACATTGTGCCAGCACTATTCTCACCTTAAAATATATAATCAGGATTCCTTTGCTTGCCGTCCCATAAACCTATTCTATTTTAACCACAACCCTACTTTTCTTTCCTTTTATCTTCCTTCTTCTCTACTTTCGTCTTTCCTCCTCTCCTCTCCCTTTTCCTTCTTCCCTTTCTCCTCCCCTACTCCAAGCATTGAGGACTACACTCCCCATGCGCCCTTACCAGTGGTGCTCGAGCTGGTGGGAGCTGTGGTCCAAAGAGCCAGGCTCCCTCCCTTCCAAGGCATTGAGACCCTCCCCCTAATCCAGGATCTGGCTGGACCCCCATCCGGGCTAAAGTCTGTTCAAAGCATGGGTAGAAGAATGTGAATGTTCTCATCTCACTCTCCCCCCACCCCTCTAAAATGCAATCTCCCCCCACCAAGGATGTCCCCCACCTCATCATTTTCCCTGTTTCTCCTCTGGGAAGTTACTCAGCGGCTGCCCCATCCGTTCTTGTAAAGCAGAAAGGGACTTTTAAATCCACTTGTGGGAACTTTAAGTCCTGTGGACTTCGACTCCCAGAATTCCCCAGTGGAAGTCCGCTGGTCTTAAAGTTCCCACAAGTGGCTCTCGAGGAATTAGAGCAGTGTTTCTCAACCTTGGCAACTTTAAGTCCTGTGGACTTCGACTCCCAGAATCCCCCAGCCAGCACAGCACAGCTGGCTGGGGGATTCTGGGAGTCGAAGTCCACAGGACTTAAAGTTGCCAAGGTTGAGAAACACTGAATTAGAACTATTATCATTTGCAACCTTAGCGATGCAGGATGCAAAAAACGTGCCCCCTCTCTAACAGCACGATGCTGAAGCCGTACCTTATAACTCCACACACCCCCGGCCTCCAGAGAGCTTGGATCCCCATGCCCATCGTCCTCGGATCAGCCCCTTGGAATGAGGAGGCTTGTGACCCCCTGTTTATCTGGCGAGATCAGGGGAGGCCCCTTGGCAAGGAGAGAGGGAAGGGGGTGCCAGGCGCTTCCTGCCACCCACAATGGCCTGAAATGAAGCCCCCCCCGGGGTCCGAATCATGTTGCTGGAGCAGTTGGCTCCAATTAACGTCAGTTTGATTCAGCGCTGAGCCCGGCGGATGGCTGGGATTTCATGAGCTTATGTAAGAGGATTCACTCCTTGACTAAAGGCCACATGCCTCTCAGCTGACCCTCCATCCCGAAGCTGCCTCCTCCTCCTCCTCTCTCTTCCTTTTCGTAGGACTCCTGAGGTTCTCTTTTCTTGCATTTTGTTGTACTGATTTTATTTTATTCAATTGTCTCATTTCACTTTAATTCATTTTAGCAACAACACAGACTTATATCTAAGAATAGAATATATCTAAGAGTATATCTAAGAAGGAAGGAAGGAAAGAGAGAGAGAGAGAGAGAAAAGGAATAGCAATAGCACTCAGACTTCTATCCTGCTTCGCTTTTACAGCCCTCTCTAAGCAGTTTACAGAGTCAGCCTCTTGCCCCCAACAATCTGGGTCCACATTTGACCCACCTCAGAAAGAGGAAAGGCTGAGTCAACCTTTAGGAAAAAGGAAGGAAGGGCAATAGCAATAGCACTTGGACTTATATCTCGCTTCACAGTGCTTTACAGCGCTCTCTAAGTGGTTTACAGAGTCAGCCTCTTGCCCCCAACAATCTGGGTCCTCGTTTTACCCACCTCGGAAGGAGGGAAGGCTGAGTCAACCTTGAGCCAGTGAGAATCGAACTGCTTGGTAGTTTGCAAAATTAGCCTGCACCATGTATGTATGTATGTATGTATGTATGTATGTATGTATGTATGTATGTATCTATGGAAGGAAGGAAGGAAGGAAGGAAGGAAGGAATAGCAATAGCACTCAGACTTATATCCTGCTTCGCAGTGCTTTTACAGCCCTCTCTAAGCGGTTTACAGAGTCAGCTTCTTGCCCCCAACAATCTGGGTCCTCATTTGACCCACCTCGGAAGGAGGGAAGGCTGAGTCAACCTTGAGCCAGTGAGAATCGAACTGCTTGGCAGTCTGCAAAATTAGCCTGCAGTAGTGCATTTTAACCATTGTGCACTATGGATGGAAGGAAGGAAGGAGAAGAGAAGGAAGGAAGGAAGGAAGGAGGGAAGGGGAAGGAAGGGGAAGAGAAGGAAAGGAAAGGAAGGAAGAAGGGAACGGAAAGGAAGGAAGGAAGAAGGGAAAGGAAGAAAAGGAAGAAGGGAAAGGGAAAGAAAGAAAAAGGGCAAGGAAAGGAAGGAAGAAGGGAAAGGGAAAGAAAGAAAAAGGGCAAGAGAAGGAAGGAAGAAGGGAAAGGGAAGGGAGGAAGGGAAGAAAGGAAGGGAAGGAAGTTAAGGAAGGAAAATAGCCATAGCACTTAGACTTATATCTCGCTTCACAGTGCTTTACAGCCCTCTTTAAATGGTTTACAGAGTCAGCCTCTTGCCCCCTAACAACCTGGGTCCTCATTTTATCAATCTTGAAAGGACAGAAGGCTGAGTCAACCTGGAGCCAGTGAGAATGTGTGCTCAGGGCCTTTGAACAGGGATAGAATCTTCCCCCCATACCTTTGATAGTAGAGCCTGAATTATTCCTTATTTTTTTTAAAAAGGGTGTCTGTAGAGATGATAGCCTTTGTGTGTGATCCTCTGAGCATGGACAGAGTGCTTTCCCCCTTGACTTTGAGCAGTTGTGGATGAGCAATTGGCATTGGAGGATTAGGCCAAACAGGGTGTTTTTTTCTGCAAGATTCTACCTGGATCTGGGATTGTTGATGTGTTCAATACAACCTCTAAATCAGTGTTTCTCAACCTTGGCAACTTGAAGATGTCTGGACTTCAAGTCCCAGAATTCCCCAGCCAGCATTCGCTGGCTGGGGAATTCTGGGACTTGAAGTCCAGACATCTTCAAGTTGCCAAGGTTGAGAAACACTGCTCTAAATCTTGTTAAGAGAACTTAGCCTTAAAATTTGCTTCACGGTGCTTTTTACAGCCGTCTTTAAGCGGTTTACAGAGTCAGCCTCTTGCTCCCAACAATCTGGGTCCTCATTTTGCCCACCTTGGAAGGATGGGAGGCAAGTCAACCTTAAGCCCAGTCGGGATCGAACTGCTGGCAGTGGGCAGAGTTTAGCCTGCAATGCTGCATTCTAACCACTGCACCACCATGGTCTCAAAAGGTCCACATTCCGGGCCTTAACCAGGATTAATGACGCCACTCGTGTGGGAGCTTTTAGGTTACTTCAGTTTAATTCATTTTATTCTAGTTCATTTTAGTTTCAGTTCATTTTATTTGGTTTCGTATTTAAATCCTGCCTTTATTATGTTTCCTGCCTGAGCAGGGGGTTGGACTAGAAGACCTCCAGGGTCCCTTCCAACCTTGTTATTAAAAGCCGCTTGAGGTTGCAAACGTATCTGATAGACGTTCCTCCTCCTATATTTCCCCCATAACAATGAACACAACCCTGTGAGGTGGGCCGGGCTGGGAGAGAGGGACACCCAGCCAGCTTTCACAGCTAGGGCAGGACTAGAACTCATGGCCTCCTGGTTTCTAGCCTGCTGCCTTTTGCATCTAGCATGAGATTCTTGCAGGCAAAGAAAACCCATTCAGTGACTGAGACAATCCTGCCCTTCTGGGGACGGGAATTTCAACATCTTAATGGAGATGAAAACTCAGCGTTTTTCTCCCGGGAGTCTCCAAAGTTTCTGCTGGTCTTTGCAAGAGCTAGGATCCTCTGTGTAAACCTCCCGGAAGAAGCTCCTTGGACGAATGGAGAGGCGGGGGAACCAAGCAGCCTTGAGCAAGGACAGCCCCTCCTGTATAATTCTCACCCAACCTGTTTAGCCTCCTTTTTTCCAAAGCTTTTGTTCTTTCTCAGAATAACAAGAGCCGGAAGGGACCTCGGAGGTCTTCTAGTCCAACCCCCTGACCAAGGCAAGAGTCCTTATAACCATTCCAGGCAAATGGCTGTCCAATCTTTTCTTGAAAGCCTCCAGCAGTCGAGAGCCTTTCTCTACTGCAACTTATGAACTTCTATGAATACAGAACTACAGAATAACAGAAGGGGCCTCGGAGGTCTTCTAGTCCAACCCCTTGCTCAGGGCAGGACATCATATTCGGTCCTGGATGAGCGGCTGTCCGGTCTCTTCTTCAAAGCCTCCAGTGATGGAGCACTCACAAATTTGGATAGAATAAGAAAAAGAAAATAAGAATAAGAATAAGAATAGAACAGAACAGAATAAAGAGAAGAGAATAAAATAGAGAAGAGAATAGAGAAGAGAATAGAATTAGAATAGAATTAGAATAGAATTAGAATAGAATTAGAATAGAATTAGAATAGAATTAGAATAGAATTAGAATAGAATTAGAATAGAATTAGAATAGAAAGGGACCTTGGACGTCTTCTAGTCCAACCCCCAGCCCAAGACCGGACACCTTGTGGGCTGTCCAGTCTCTTCTTGAAAGCCTCCAGGGATGGAGCTCTCACAACCTCTGGAGGGAAGCTGTTTCATTGATTAATTGCTTTTGCTCTGGGAAAAGTTCTCGTGGATTTCTTAGATCCCGGTGTTTTTTCTTGAGGTGGTGAATGGAGTCAAACACTACTTGGACGTCGTCCTGCTCCAGAGTCCGTGCAAGAGGGCCGAGGTTGCAGACTGCAACAACGCTTCGGGCTCTGTCCCTCTTGGAAAAACACAACACCTGGTAAGCAGTGTTTGTTTGTGTGTGTGTTTGTGTGTGTGTGTGTGTGTGTGTAAATCACCTTATCAGTGTGATAGGCACCATATAAATTTAGTAAATAAATAACAGTTTTCATATTAGTTTTTACCGTTAATAGTCAAGACTATTTTGACACAACAGTTAAAAATAATAGTGTTGATTAATTGTCAAAGTGCCCAGTTTTTGCACAGTTCCATGGAAAATGATTTGGGCTGCTCAGAAGTCACGGATTCCTTTTAAAGAAGGACTGGGGGGTGACATGACAGCAGCCTTCCAGTATTTCAGGGGCTCCTACAAAGAAGAAGGGGGGGGGTGTTTAACCTGTTCTCCAAAGCACCTGAAGGCAGGACGAGAAGCAATGGGTGGGAACTAATCCAGAAGAGAAGCAGCCTGGAATGAAAGAGAAATTTCCTAACGGTGAGAACATTGAACCAGTGGAACAGCTGGTCACCAGAGGTTGTGGGTGCTGCATTGCAGGAGGTTTTTAAGAAGAGATTGACAGCCATTTGTCCAGGATGGTATAGGGTCTCCCGCTTGAAGAGGGGGCTGGACTAGAAGACCTCCAAGGTCCCTTCCAACTCTGTTATTCTGTAACTTTCACACTTCTATGGACAGGGCTTTAGCTATAGAGCAGTGTTTCTCAACCTTGGCAACTTGAAGATGTCCGGACTGGGATGCAACCCCCCCATCTCACCCCCCCAGGTCAATTGCAACCCGTTTATATAAAATGGTAAAAGTCCCCCCCTCCCCGCCTCGCACATCTGGGCTGGCCATTCCCAACTCTAGGGGGTGCTGCTATTTTAAGTGTATAAACAATTCAGTGTCTAGGACAGTGTTTCTCAACCTTGTCAACTTGAAGATGTCCGGACTTCAACTCCCAGAATTCGCTGGCTGGGGAATTCTGGGAGTTGAAGTCCCGGACATCTTCAAGTTGCCAAGGTTGAGAAACACTGCTATAGAGCATAGAATCCTAGGGCTGTAAGGGACTTTGGAGGTCTTCTAGTCCAGCCCCCTCTTCAAGCAGGGGACCCCTGCCCAGTCTCCTCTTTAAAATCTTCAGTGATGGAGAGCCCATAACGTCCATTGATTAATTGTTCTCACTGTTAGGACCCTTTTCTTTACTTCTCTCTTTGATATCCTTCCGTGAGATGAGTCTCATGGATCTCAGAGAAGTTCCAGCTGCGGAAGGATGCTGAGCTAGCGCCCTGCTTGACTCCTCCTCCCAGACTAGCAGCCAGTTTCCCAATACCCAGGGAGTCAGGATGGAGAGAGGGAGAGAGGGAGAGAGAGTTCCCACGATGTCTCTGCTGCGTCAAGGCTTTTCTGGGTGACTCTGATGAAGTTGAGCAACCCCGATTTGGACTGTTAGTAACTCCGATTTCCAATTCCGCCCCGTCTCCCTTCCTTCCTGACTCCGGGATCTTCTCACCACCCAGTCCTGCCACTTTGAGGTTTGGAGCCAGCCTTGGGCGAGCAGCAAGAACCTCCTTAAGCAAGACTGCCATCCCACCGGTAAGTCCGCTCTCAGGCTGCCTGCAGCACCCACCGGGCGCCAGGCCTCTGCCAGGCTCAGCAGATTTCCCCTGGCGGTTGCGCAGATCCGGGCTGGGAGAGGAAGCGGGAAAGTGGAAAGGAGCCCGAAGGAATTCGGAGCGTCGCGTGTGAGAGAGAAGTTGGGATCCTGCACTAAACTGGGTTGCTTTTAAACCATGGCTTGCTAAACAAGCCATTGCGACTCAGCTGCGAATCACGTTGTGTGTTGTGCTAAGCCCCACAATAATAAGGGTGGAGAGTTGGCCTTCGGGCCCAGAGAATTCCTGCCCCTTTGGTTTCATCCTTGACTGGCAAGCGTTTAGTGACCGTTTAAAGTTACAACAGCATTTAAAAAAAAAAAAGGGGGCCATTTTCCACACTTATGACCGTTGCAATATCCCTGTGGACACGCTTGGCAACCGTTTCATATTTATGACGGTCGCAGTGACTTGGAGTCACGTGATTCCCTTTTACGACCTTCCGACAAGCAAAGTCGACACGGAAGTCAGATCCACTTAACAGCCCGTGTTATTAACCTCAGAAACTGCACGGACTCACTTAACGACTGTATTAATAACCTAACAAACTGCAACGATTCACTTAGCAACTGGTTACTGGCTGAACAAACTGCAGTGATTCACTTAACAACATGGCGACATAGTCGTAATATGGGGCAAAATTCACCGAACCATAGTCTCACTCAGCAATGGCAATTTGGGACTCTGCTGTGGTCACAGCTTGAGGACTCGTAAGTCTTTAAGTATATGAGGTAATGTTGTTTTTTTCAGTGCGGTTGTAACTTCGGTCACTAAGCGAATGGTTGTATGTCGAGGACTCCCCCCTCTTCCACTGGGCCTCTGGTAGGGGGTCAGGAGGATTTGCTCTAAAGCTGAGGGGGAGGGGTATCCAAGCTTGGCCACTTTAAGATCCGTGGACTTCAACTCCCAGAATCCTGCATGCCTGGCTGAGGGATTCTGGGAGTTGTAGTTCCCAAAGTTATCAAGGGTGAAACAACACCCCCAGCCCCGTCTGTAACAGCTGTGGGCCGAAGGGTCCCGCTTTGATCTTGGGGGGGGGGCTGTTTGGGCCAAAAGAGAATTACAGCCAAAGTTTCCTGTTGTGGCCGTCGTAATATTTCTCGTCTCCCCCTCCGTTTTTCTGAACAGAACCATTGGCTGAAATCCAGGCGGCCACGCTGGGTCCGTGGGAGACGTTTCCTCTGACCGGCCCTTTTGTGGGCGCAGCTGGGGAGCCCTTGAGGCAGATGGAGTCTCTCCAGGTGGGCGATGCTTTTCCCCAGGGGAATACACTAGTCCTCGATTTACGACCACAGCCGGAACGTCCTTAGGGCATTGTTAAGCAAGGCATCACGAGACCTGATTTTATTGCCTTTTTTAAAAAGCGGCATTAAATGAATCATGCCTCTCTCTGGGCACAATGAGAATATATAATGCTGAACAAAACTCTGTATTGGCAACAGGGAAAGGCGTCTGGCCAGTAAAACACTCTGCTAGCTCCATTCAGTTGCCCAGACTCCACCCCAATGCCAGGGATTTTGGGGTCATTAAAAGGAGATGATGGTGATTAAATGCATCATGCATTCGTTAAACAAATTGCATGGTCATTAAGTGAACCGTGCTTCCCTCATTCATTGTGATGGTCGGAATCTGTCTGGGAAGATCACACATTGGGACCATGTGACCACGAGATTCTGCCACCCTCGTAAATGTAGTTTACCGGCATCCAAATCTTGCCCATATTAATCACAGGGTGGTACAACGGTCGTAACTTTTGAGGATGGGTCACAAGTCACTTTTTCCTGTTGTAACTTTGAACTGTCGTAAAACGAACGGTCGTAAGTGGAGAACCACCTGCATCAGCATGGCTGGCCAGACTGGCTTCTGAGGACGAGGGGGCTCGACTCCCTTCCTCCCTTCGGCTCCCCAAAAAACGGAGGAGACTGTCTACTGATGACTGGAAGGGGCTCATGGGCTATGTTGTCCTTTCTTCGGCTGAATTTCTTCCTTTGCAGAGGAGACTGAGAGGGGGGGTGTTGTCTGGCGTAGCAGACCCTCCTTTGCAAGGAATTCATTTCCTCCACATCCCATTTGTGTCCCCCCCCCCCCCCCAAATTGTCAAGGCTGCAGTTCTTGCTGCTTTGGGGGACGAGAGGAGAATTTTTAAATTTTCAGCGTTTAAACCCCAAAGGTTCCTTCCTCTGATGACACCGCTATCATTTCACAAACCCCCATAGGACTGAAGAGAGCAATTAGGGCAACACTCGGCTATTGCAGGCAAAACAAGCTGGTCCTTAACTTCGATAAATCAAAAATTTTAGTTTTTGCTAAAAGACCACGCCAATATTCCTGGCAAATAGAAGGATATAGTTTAGAACAGGTTAGAACATTTAGATACCTTGGGGTGGTTTTCCACTCGCTAGGGACATGGAAGGCACACCTGGATCATACATTGCAAGCAGCCAACAGGTCCTCAAACGCAATCAAACACTTCTTTTATACAGGTGGAGGTCAGTTAGTACCTGCTGCCTTAAAACTTTTTGAGGCCAAAACATTGGCGCAAATTCTTTACGGGGCACAAACAGGAATCCTTGCAAAGACTTGTTAGAAACCACACAAACTAAATTCCTGTGAGCCCTCTTAGCTGCACCCAATGGAACCCCAAATGCCCAGTTAAGAATTGAGACAGGCATGCCTCAAATTCAGGTAAGAGCCTGGAAGATGATGGTCATTCATTGGCTTAAAATGCATTTCTTTCCAGAGGGACTGTCCCCACTAGTGTTGACTGACTATTTCCCTTCCCCCTGGAAACAGGCAATTGATCACAAGCTGGGCTCTCATGGGCTCTCACTGGTATTCCTAATGTCCCCAGGCTTTGATCAAGCAAAGCAAGTAGTAATGAATAGAATGAGGGACATGGAGTTCCAAGAAGAACTAAATAGGTTGCCTCTCCACAGTAGGGACAGAATCAAACAGGGAGTGTGGGAATCGGCAAGATATCTAAATGACCTGATCTCCCCAAAACAAAGAATAGCTTTCTTCAGAGCCAGATTTAACCTTCTTCCTTCAGCACTCCTCCAGGGCAGGTATAAGAGAACACCTATAGCCGAACGCGTTTGTATATGTGGTAAAGGAGAAGTGGAAGATAATTCACATGTTCTATTACACTGGGAGCTATACAGAGCTTGTAGGTCTGCACATATTCTCCCCTTATTAGAGAGATTGCCAGGGAGGGCAGACCATTTTTATCTAGCCTTCCTCCTCCAGGACACTAACCAGGTTACCACGTCTGCAGTGGCAAAGTTCTGTGCTGCTGCAATGTCCATAAAGAAAAAATTGGCTACAGAAGTATAGTACCATCTTGTACCAATTATCTGGACATACCTCTGACAATCTTTGGACCATTATGTTATTATCCACTTTTAATGTCAATACTTTTTAATTATATTTCAATGTTAGTATTTTTAATATAGTGTAAAGACAAATGTATATTGCTGGTCTTTGACCGTAATAAAGATCTTACTTACTTCCCAGCGCAGGCCCCTTTCTTCCATGAAAGGCATCTAAGGGCAAACCAGGGAGGGGCCCAGCTTGTCTGCCAACCTCTTCTTGAGGGTCCCAAAGTCCCATGCCCTCCGGTGGCATCACAGCGCCCCCCCCTTTACGCACCCCAGGCCAAAAATGGCTACTTGCTTTCAGTCTTTGGCTGCCTGTGTTCCCCTTAAGTTTCTGCCCAGGACTGGCCTGCCACAGCTGGGGTAAGGCCAGGGCCATGATCCGGTCAGTGGTGGGGGTCCTCTGTGTCTCCGATTCTCACCCTGGGGGGGTCTCTTCCTTCCACAGAACGCCTCCGCTCACCTGGTCTCCCTCTTCAAGGACTTTCTCAGCACCTACAAGAAGAGCTACCTGGACGAAGGAGGTGACTGCGGAAGGGGCCACGTTGGGGAGGGGGCCTCTTACCCCTTTGCAGTTGCGGGGAGGGGGGCAGCAGGCAATTTCACGGGGACAGTGCAGGCATCGCCCAGAGGCCACAAGTTTCAAAACAGAACTCCAATCACATTGTAAGATGCCCAGAATCTCTAAATCAGCGAGATGGATAGCATAAAACCAGATGGATGGATGGATGGATGGATGGATGGATGGATGGATGGAAGGATGGATGGAGACAGACAGACAGACAGACAGACAGACAATAGCTTGATGATAAAGAAAGTGGAAGGAAGGAGGGGAGAAAGGAAGGAAGGAAAGAAAAAGAAAGAAAGAAAGAAAGAAAGAAAGAAAAGAAAGAAAGAAAAAGAGACAGAATATAGCTAGATGATAAAGAGGAAGGAAGGAAAGAAAGAAAGGTTGAAGAAAAAAATAGAAAGAAAAAGATAGGTGATAGATAGATGATAGATAAAGTAAAAGAAAGAAATAGTGATGAAAGAAAGAGATATAAAGACAGACAGGCAATATACATGATAAAGTGAAAGAAAAATGAAAGAAAGGAAGGAAAGAAGGAAGAGGCAGACAATATAAATAAAGAAAGTGAAAGAAAGATGATAGGTAGGTACCATGTTTTCCCCGAAAATAAGACATGGTCTTTTCTTTTGATCCCCGAAATAAGCACTTGGCCTTATTTTCAGGAAGGGCTTACTATTGGGGAGGGACTTATTTTAGTGCATGGGCTCAAAAGCTCAATTGGGCTTATTATCCGGGGAGATCTTATTTTTGAGGAAACAGGATAGATAGATGATAGATAGATAGATAGATAGATAGATAGATAGATAGATAGATATAGATATAGATAGATAGATAGATGATAGATAGATATAGATATAGATAGATAGATAGATGATAGATAGATAGATAGATAGATAGATAGATAGATAGATAGATAGATAGATAGATAGATAGATAGATAGATAGATAGATAGAGATAGATAGATGGATGATAGATAGATAGATAGATAGATAGATAGATAGATAGATAGATAGATAGAGATAGATAGATAGATAGATAGATAGATAGATAGATAGATAGATAGATAGATAGATGATAGATAGATCAGGTAGCAACTTGAAGACTCACGGACTTCAACTCCCAGAATTCCTCAGCCAGCAAAGCTGGTCTGCAACCATGGCAACTTGAAGACCCGTGGACTTCAACTCCCAGAATTCCACAGCCAGATGGCTGTGGAATTCTGGGGGTTGAAGTCCACGAGTCTTCAAGTTGCCATGGTTGCAGACCCCTGGCCTAGTCCTAATTCTAATTGGGGGCTGTCTCCATGGGCTGCTTTGTTTCAGAGACCCAAAGGCGCTTCCGCATATTTGCCGAGAACCTGGAGAAGGCCCGTCTCTATCAGGAAGTGGATCAGGGCACCGCAGAATACGGAGTCACCAAATTTAGCGACCTGACAGGTAGGGAGGTGAGAAGTTTGGTTTCCGGTTTCTTTCCTGGGTCGCCAAAAGTTGTTGGCAAAGTGGATGTTTCGCACTGGGATCCAAATGCATTCCGCAGCATTTTCTCAGTCAAAACAGCCAGGAAAAGGTATACGTTGTGGACGTAACATAGAATCGAATGAATGAGCTGGAAGGGACCTTGGAGGTCTTCTAGTCCAGCCCCTTGCTCAAGCAGAAGAACCT
This sequence comes from Thamnophis elegans, assembly GCF_009769535.1. Classification (NCBI taxonomy): domain Eukaryota; kingdom Metazoa; phylum Chordata; class Lepidosauria; order Squamata; family Natricidae; genus Thamnophis; species Thamnophis elegans. The sequence continues at coordinate 16,581,772 of NC_045557.1, read as the reverse complement.
ATGCGATTTCAAATAAGTGATTGTCTAATCTCTTCTTTAAATATCCAGTGGTGGAACACCCACGATTTCTGGTGGCAAGCTGTTCCAATGGTTAATTGTCCTCACTCCGTCAATCCTGCCTCCATTCTTCATATGGTTTAATCTCTAGGCCTTTGATCCTCTTGGTTGCTCTTCTCTGAACTTTTTCCAAAGTCCCAACCTCTTTTTTGGAGCGTGGTGATCAAAACTGGATGCAGGATTCCAGATGTGGCCTTACTAAAGCTTTATAGAGTGATATTAGGACCTCACTTGATCTTAATTGTATCATTTCTTGTGGCAAGCTGTTCCACTGGTTAATTGTCCTCACTGTTAGGAAATTTCTCCTTAATTCCCGGTCGCTTCTCTCCTTGATGAGTTTCCATCCATTGTTTCTTGAACTGCCCTTCAGGGGCTTTGGGAAATAATTTGACCCCTTCTTCTTGGTGGCAGCCCCTCAAATACTGGGAGGCTGCTATCATGTCTCCCCTAGTCCTTCTTCTCCTTAAACTAGCCAGACCCAAATCCTGCAGCCGTTCTTCATGTGGTTTAGTCTCCAGACTTTTAATCATCTTAGTTGTTCTTGTTTGAACTTCTTCCAAAGTCTCAACCTCTTTTTTGTAGAATGGTGGTGACCAAAACTGGGTGCAGGATTCCAGGTGTGGCCTTACTAAGGCTTTATAGAGTGGTATTAGGACCTCCCTTGATCTTAATTGTATCGTTTCTTGTGGCAAGCTGTTCCACTGGTTAATTGTCCTCACTCCAGGCTTTTGATCCTCTTAGTTCAGTGTTTCTCAACCTTGGCAACTTTAAGCTATTTTAAGTGTATAAACAATTCAGTGTCTAGGACAGTGTTTCTCAACCTTGGCAACATTTGCTGGCTGGGGAATTCTGGGAGTTGAAGTCCCGGACATCTTCAAGTTGCCAAGGTTGAGAAACACTGTCTTGGTTGCTCTTCTCTGAACTGTTTCCAAAGTCCCAACCTCTTTTTTGTAGCGTGGTGACCAAAACTGGATGCAGGATTCCAGGTGTGGCCTTACTAAGGCTTTATAGAGTGGTATTAGGACCTCACTTGATTCTATGCCTCTGTTTATACAACCTAGGATTGTGTTAGGTTTATCGGCTGCTGCCACACACGGCTGGCTCATGTTTAAGTCATTCTCCACTAGGACTCCAGGTCCCAGTTCCTGTTTTTGAGCATAGTTTGGGCCTGTTTCTCTTTTATTCAGCACTTTTAAAAAACTTCCAGGCTGCCTGCAGGTGAGATATCCAAATAGAACCGAAATGGAAATAACAGAAGAAAACAGAATGGAATATTTGATTAGACTCACGAGGAATTTTTCTCTGGTGCACAAGCTCTTGTGTGTACTTGCAGAGCCACAGAATACGGCTAGTCCTCGACTTACAGCCGTTCACTTAGGGACCATTCGAAGTTACAACAGCACTGTCAATGTGACTGATGACCGTTTTTCACACTGATGACTTTTGCAGCATTCCCACGGTCAAGCGATTTGCCTTCGGATGCTTGGCAACGGACTCATATTTACGACGGTTGCAATGTCCCCGTCAACAAGCAAAGTCAACGAGAAAGCTCTTAATGACTGTGCCACTAGCAATTGCAGTGATTCGCTTAACAACTGGGGAGGAAAAGACGTAAAGTGGGACAAAACCCATTTAACAAACTTCTCACTTTGCAAGATAAATTTGGGGCTCAATTGTGGTGGTAGACGAAGGAATACCTGTGATAAAAATTGTTGTAATAATCCCAGTAAGAGGGGAAAGTTTAATGATGGTGTCGTCCTCACTTTAGTCCTGTCTATCAAGACCTGTGTTTAGTTGTGGCTTTGTGTGGTTCCTTAATTGTAGATACAGTGGGGCAAAAAAGGATTTAGTCAGCCACCAATTGTGCAAGTTCTCCCACTTAAAAAGATGAGAGAGGCCTGTAATTGACATCATAGGCAGACCTCAACTATGAGAGAGAAAATGAGAAAACAAATCCAGACGATCACATTGTCTGATTTGGAAAGAATGTTTTTTGCAAATTATTATACCCCACAGTATTTGTTTCCAGAGAATAAGTCATCTGTCTACCAAGTTTGGTTGAAATTGCTCAAGGCATTGCAGAATTATGCTGAAACACACACACACACACACACACAGAGCCATGATAGATAGATAGATGATAGATAGATAGATAGATAGATAGATAGATAGATAGATAGATAGATAGATAGATAGATTGATTGATAGATAGATGATAGATGATAGATAGAGATATAGATAGATAGATAGATAGATAGATAGATAGATAGATAGATAGATAGATAGATAGATAGATAGATAGATAGATAGATGATAGAGACAGATATAGATAGATAGATAGATAGAGAGAGAGAGATAGACAGACAGGCACAGACAGACAGATAGACAGACAGACATATAGATAGATAGATAGATACAGATAGATAGATAGATAGATAGATAGATAGATAGATAGATAGATAGACAGACAGACAGACAGACAGACAGACAGACAGACAGACAGATACAGAGAGAGGGAGGGGGATAGATAGATAGACCCAGACATACAGACAGATAGATACGGAGATATAGATAGATAGATAGATAGATAGATAGATAGATAGATAGATAGATAGATAGATACAGAGAGAGAGAGAGACAGACAGATAGATAGATAGACACAGACAGACAGATAAATACAGAGATATGGATAGATATAGATATAAATATAGATATAGATAGATAAATAGATAGATAAATAGATAGATGATAGATAGATAGATAGATAGATAGATAGATAGATAGATAGATAGATAGATAGATGATAGATAGATGATTGATAGGCAGGCAGGCAGGCAGACTGACTGACTGACTGACTGATGGGTGATGGATGGATGGACCGATTGTCTGTCTATCCATCCATCATTACTTCATCTGTCTCCCTCTGTCTTTCCTCTGTCTGTCAGACGTGATAGATGAGAGAGACAATGGGTAGGTGAGTGCAATAGCTTCCTGGAGTTATAAGAGCTCCATCAGTGGAGGTTTTCAAGACTGGACAGCCATGGATGGTACGGTCTCCAGCTTGAGCAGGGGGTTGGACTAGAAGACCTCCAAGATCCCTTCCGACCCTACGACCCTATCTTCTGTGTGTAAATGGAGAACGAGGTTTGGGGCAGGAGTTGCCACTCACGATCTGCTCCTCTCCTTCCAGAGGAAGAGTTCCGTTTCATGTACCTGAATCCACTCCTGGCGAAGCTGCCTGGCCGGCCAATGAAAGTGGCCTCCATCCCGAACGGTTCGTTCCCCGAGGAATGGGACTGGCGGGACCACGGGGCTGTCACAGAGGTCAAAAACCAGGTGGGTCTTCCTAGGTTAAGTCCCCTTAGATGGATTCTGAGATGGGGGGCCTGGGTGGCGCTGTGGTCGTTCTGCTGGGTCATTAGGGCCTTATCAAGAGATCTAGGGCAGGGGTCTCCAACCTTGGCAACTTCCCTGTGGACTTCAACTCTCAGAATTCCCCAACCAGCACAGCTTGATCCTCCCTGAATTAAGCTAGGGACAGCATTTCTGAACCTTATAGCAACTTCAAGATGGGTGGGCTTCAAACTTCCCTGGCTTTGCTGGCTGGGGAATTCTGGGAGTTGAAGCCCAGATGTTCCTCCAGAGGCCAAGCTTCTAGTGTCAAGAAATAAAACTTCTGCAGTTCCATGAGAGACTCTGTGAGACTCTGGAAACCTTTCAAGGTCAGATCAAAAGGTGTGCGGAAGCCGTCAGATGATTCCCATAACAAAAAGAACTTTTTAATACCGTCTACATCAGTGTTTCTCAACCTCAAGCGAATGCTGGCTGGGGAATTCTGGGAGTTGAAGTCCGGACATGTTCAAGTGGCCAAGGTTGAGAAACACTGTCCTAGACACTGAATTGTTTATACACTTAAAATAGCAGCGCCCCCTAGAGTCGGGAATGACCAGCCCAGATGTGCGGGGAGGGGAGGGAACCTTTACCTTCGCTGGCTGGGGAATTCTGGAAGTTGAAGTCCGGACATCTTCAAGTGGCCAAGGTTGAGAAACACTGGTCTACATGGAAGCCTGAGGCGGGGGGATTCATTGTATAATACTGGGGAATTCTGGGAGTTGAAGTCCACCATCTTCAAGTGGCCAAGGGTTAGAAGCATTGTCCTGAAGCTTGGATGGAGCTTTTCTGATGCTCTTTCCGTCGTCTCTTCTTCTCTCCGCAGGGCGAGTGCGGCTCCTGCTGGGCCTTCTCCGTAACAGGCAATATAGAAGGACAGTGGTACCTTCACAAGGGAACCTTGCTCTCCCTCTCTGAACAAGGTAACTAAAGGGTTGGGGTCCCAATCTGCCTGAGGGGGAAGAGGGTTGTCCTGTTGGGAAACATGGACCCAACCCCTGTTCCGACCGAGGCTTCCCAAGAGCCTGAAGCCAACTCCTGGCTCTGATTAAAAAACAAAAAACCTTTTATTAATTCACTGGGAATTCTGCTCATTCACATCCCGAAAAGTCTCTCGAGGGAGGATTTACAGTCACAGACCTTATCTGGCTTGGAGAGCTGCCAGGCTGATATCTGCAAAATTTGGCAGGAGTCTCGGAGAGTCACCAACCAATTAAGTGAACTAATGGTCTCCTCTCCACTCCCCTTTTGCTCCTCTTTTATTCCCTCTGGGAGAGGCCATTCATCGTCCCCCTGTGGCCTTCCTCCCAAGTTGACCCCTGTTCTTTAGCTGTTCCCTTCGTCTGGCAGCTCTGCGCAGGCGCACACTGGGAACAGGCTCCAGCTGTTCTTCTGCCCCATTGATGTCCGACTCCGAAGGCAGCTGATAACCGTCAGACGGCCCTGGCCCCCCTCTCTGCCTCTGACACAGAGCCCTCCTCAGAGCCTTCCCCAGACTCTAGGACTGGCCCAGGTTAGCAATAGCAATAGCAGTTAGACTTATATACCGCTTCATAGGGCTTTCAGCCCTCTCTAAGCGGTTTACAGAGTCAGCATATCGCCCCCCACAGTCGGGTCCTCATTTCACCCACCTCGGAAGGATGGAAGGCTGAGTCAACCTTGAGCCGGTGAGATTAGAACCGCTGAACTGCAGATAACAATCAGCTGAAGTGGCCTGCAGAACTGCACCCCTAACCACTGCGCCACCTCGGCTCTTCCTCCCCCCCAACCTCCCCACTGTCCTGAATCTGGCGGGCTGCAACACCTCCATGCCATGCTTTGTGGCTGTTTCTCACCTCGACTGGTAATGCTCACCGAAGCCAGGAGGAAGCTCTGTGTCCTGAGCGACCGTTGGTCAACAGGGGTTGTGAAGACTGGGCAACCCTTTTGGGTCACGCTGTTGCTGCTGACAAACGTTGCTGTTATTCATGTTGGTCTTACGTGGAGGACCTTAAGAAGGTCTCAGGGCCAGAGGCAAGAAGAGAAGGGCTCAGTTGGCTTCAGCCTGAGGACCATCTGAGGTCCCCCAAGTATCTTCTGAATGTAAGGAGGCCTGGAAGTTGAATTTCTACCCTGCTCTGAAGCCGGCCCCCCTCCACACTGGACCCCCTTGGAGCCTGATGGGCCCAGAGTCCCCTAGGAAACATCTGGACTGGGGCTCTGACTCAAATCTGGGTTTCCAGCTCTTAAGTCGGTCCCTTCTCTATTGCACCTTGTTGGACCTCATCCCTGCTGATCATCATTAACAAACGAAGGTCAATAAAGCCCACCCTTCTTGACATGTTCAGAAGCTCTATGGCCTTATGCTCCTTGAGCACATGGTAGGCACGCCCATTGCGGCTCCCCATAGCTTAGAGCCCCCAAGGTCTAGAAATCCAGCCCTTATGGCAGTGGTTCCCAAACTTGGCAACTTTAAGACTTGTGGACTTCAACTCCCAGAATTCTCCAGCCAGCTCTGCAGAGAATTCTGGGAGTTGAAGTCCACAAGTCTTAAAGTTGCCAAGTTTGGGAACCACTGCCTTATGGGAAAGGCCACGTTGGATGTAGCTGCCTCCCCAGCAGGGTCCCTGAACCGTAGCAACTTTAAGACGGGTGGACTTCAACTCCCAGCATTCCCCAGCCAGCTGAGCCATCTCCGTCCACCCAAGTGGCTGAGAGTCGGAGCCATTGCCTCGGAGGAGGTGGCCCATGTGCCTGCCTTCACCCCCAGTGACCTGCATCCAACCTTCTCCCACTACAGAGCTGGTGGACTGTGACCTCAAAGACCATGCCTGTGGAGGCGGCCTGCCTTCTAACGCCTACGAGGCCATTGAGACGCTGGGTAAGTCGGTGGGGTCCTTGGTGGTCTCTGAGCTGGGTGGCTTTCTGGCAGACGTTTCACTACCCAACTAAGTAATGCCATCAGAAGGGAGGAGGAGGAGGAAGAAGAAAAGGACTGTGAGGTCCTTGGTGTTCTCTGAGCTTGGTTGCTTTCTTGCAGATATTTCATGACCCAACTAGGTCATATTATCAGAACTAGAAGGCGTGGGAGGACGGGGCGGTGGAGAGAGAGAGAGAGAGAAAGGAGGAGGAGGAGGAGGAGGAGGAGGAGGAGGAGGAGGAGGAGGAGGAGGAGGAGGAGGAGGAGGAGGAAAAGGTCTGTGGGGTCCTTGGTGCTCTCTGAGCTGGGTGATTTTCTTCCAGATGTTTCATTGCTCAACTGGGTATTATCAGTGATGGAAGGGAGTGGGATTTTAGAAGAGGGGGAGAGGGAGGAGGAGGAGGAGGAGAGAAAGAAGAAGAAGAACAGGAGGAGGAGGAGGAAGAGGAGGAGGGGAAGAAGAGGAGGAGGAGAGGAGGAGGAGAGAAAGAAGAAGAAGAAGAGGAGGAGAAGGAAGAGGAGGAGGAGGAAGAAGAAGAGGAGGAGGAGGAGAGGAGGAGAGAAAGAAGAAGAACAGGAGGAGGGGAAGAAGAGGAGGAGAGGAGGAGGAGAGAAAGAAGAAGAGGAGGAGGAAGAAGAAGAAGAGGAGGAGAAAAGGAGGAAGAAGAAGAAAAAGAAGAGGAGGAGGAGAGGAGGAGGAGAGAAAGAAGAAGAAGAAGAGGAGGAGGAGGAGGAGGAAGAGGAGGAGGAGGAAGAAGAAGAAAAAGAAGAGGAGGAGGAGAGGAGGAGGAGAGAAAGAAGAAGAAGAGGAGGAGGAGGAGGAGGAGGAAGAGGAGGACGACTACGGAGTCTTTGGTGCTCTCTGAGATTGGTCGCTTTCTTGTAGATATTTCATGACCCAACTAAGTAATATTATCTGAACTAGAGGGGGGGGTTGGAGAGAGAGAGAGACAGACAGACAGACAGACAGGAGGAGGAGGAGGAGGAAGAAAAGGACTGTGGGGTCCTTGGTGCTCTCTGAGCTGGCTGGTTTTCTTCCAGATGTTTCAGTACCCAACTAGGTAATATCATCAGTGCCAGAAGGGAGGAGGAAAAGGTGCTCTCTGAGCTTGGTGGTTTTCTTGCAGACATTTCACTAACTGTCTCCCATCATCAGTGCTGGGAGGGAGGGAGGTTTTGAGGAGTAGAAGAAGAGTAGGAGGAAGAGGCTAAATTGGTCTTCCCTTCAGAACGGGACATTTTAAGCAGAAAACGAGGCCAGGATTTCTGTGCAGCTGAGAGCAACTCAGTGAAACAAACCGTTCCTTTGTGTGGGGGTTTTGCTGAGCGAGCAGTCCTGGACCAGAGAATTTGAGGCCATCGTGAAGCTTCCCAGTTTTTTCGAGTAAAAGTCTGCTTTGTCCTTTGGGGCATCATGTGGGGCTAAAAAATGGTGGGTCAGAATAAAGAGGGATCCGGTAGCTCAGTGCCTAAGACGCTGAGCTTGTTGATCAGAAAGGTTGGCAGTTCGAATCCCGGCGCCGCGTAACGGAGTGAGCTCCCGTGACTTGGCTCAGTTTTTGCCAACCAAGCAGTTCGAAAGCAGGTAAAAAAATGCAAGTAGAAAAATAGGCACCACGTTTGGTGGGAAGGGAACAGCGTTCCATGTGCCTTTGGCGTTGAGTCATGCCGTCCACATGACCACGGAGACGTCTTCGGACAGTGCTGGCTCTTCGGCTTAGAAACAGAGATGAGCAGCGCCCCCTAGAGTTGGGAATGACTGGCACATAGGTGAGAAGGGAAACCTTTGCCTGTAAGGATAAGTACAGGTGGTCCTCATTTTACAAACACAATCGAGCCCAACATTTCTGTTGTTCAGCGAGACGTCTGTTAAGTGAGTTTCACCCCTTTTTTACAACCTGCCGAGTGAATCACTGCAGTTGATAAGTTAGAAACAAAGTTGTGAAGTGACTCCAGCTTCCTCGTTGGTTTTGCTTGTCAAAAGGTCTCAAAAAGGGGATCATGTGACGTCAGGACGCAGCGATGGTCATAAGTATGAGTCAGTTTGCCAAGCAACTTTGACGATGGGGCATTGGAGATGCTGCAATGGTCGTCGGGGTAAAAAAACTGTCACAAGTCACTTTTTTTTCAATACTGTTGTAACTTTGAACGGTCCCTAAATGGAGTGTTGTAAGTTGAGGATTGCCTGTGTTTCTAGTGCAGTGTTTCTCAACCTTGGCAACTTGAAGATGTCCGGACTTCAACTCCCAGAATTCCCCAGCCAGCATTCGCTGGCTGGGGAATTCTGGGAGTTGAAGTCCGGACATCTTCAACTTGCCAAGGTTGAGAAACACTGTCCTAGACACTGAATTGTTTATAAACTTAAAATAGCAGCGCCCCCTAGAGTCGGGAATGGCCAGCCCAGATGTGCGAGGCGGGTAGGGGGGGAACTTTTACCATTTTATATAAACGGGTTGCAATTGACCTGGCGGGGGGGGGGGGCGAATGCTGGCTGGGGAATTCTGGGAGTTGAAGTCCGGACATCTTCAAGTTGCCAAGGTTGAGAAACACTGTTCTAATGCTTTTTGTTCTACTGAGGCTTAAAAATAAGAACTGCGTGATTCTTGGAAGCTGGATCCAAGACCTGATGTTGCTCAAATGTTTCGGATGGTCACGGAAGAATTCCCACTCTCTTTTCAACATGGCTCGAGATGGGATGTTTCTTGCCTTCCCGACTGGAGCCTCCGTTTCCTCTTCTGAGACCTTCCTTGATGGGGTATTTCTGCTTCCATTTCTCCAGGGGGCCTGGAGACCGAGGGGGATTACAGCTACCAGGGTTTCGAACAGAACTGTGGCTTTTCCAAGGAGAAGGTGGCCGTTTACATCAACAGCAGTGTGGCCCTTCCCCAGGACGAGAACGGTGGGCTCCTTGGCTTTTCTTGGCTGGCTTTTAGGAAAGGGCCTCTTTACAGAGTAAAAACAGCACATTGCTTTTTTTAAAAAAAGGAAGTAAAGTGAAAGAAAAATGATAAATAAACAGAACAGAAAGGAAAAGACAAAAGGAAAGAAGGAAGGATGGGAGAAGGGGGAAGGGAAAAAGAAGGGAAGGAAATAAAAAAGGAAAGGAAAAAGGGAAGTAAAAAAGAAGGAAGGAGGGAAGTAAAGTGAAAGAAAAATGATAAATAAACAGAACAGAAAGGAAAAGACAAAAGGGAAGAAGGAAGGAAGGAAGAAGGGGGAAGGGAAAAAGAAGGGAAGGAAATAAAAAGGAAAGGAAAAAGGGAAGGGAAGTAAAAAAGAAGGAAGGAGGGAAGTAAAGTAAAAGAAAAATGATAAATAAACAGAACAGAAATGAAAAGACAAAAGGAAAGAAGGAAGGAAGAAGGGAAGGGGGAAAGGAAAAATAAGGAAATAAAAAAGGAAAGGAAAAGGGGAAGTAAAAAAGAAGGAAGGAGGGAAGTAAAGTAAAAGAAAAATGATAAATAAACAGAACAGAAATGAAAAGACAAAAGGAAAGAAGGAAGGAAGAAGGGAAGGGGGAAAGGAAAAAGGAAAGGAAAGGAAAAAGGGAAGGGAAGTAAAAAAGAAGGAAGGAGGGAAGTAAAGTAAAAGAAAAATGATAAATAAACAGAACAGAAAGGGAAAGACAAAAGGAAAGAAGGAAGGAAGGAAAGGGGGAAAGAAAAAAGGGAAGGAAGGAAAGAAGGAAAGGGAAGGAAAAAGGGAAGGAAAATAGGAGGAAGGAGGGAAGAGAAGGGAAGGAAAAGGAAAAGCTTAACTTATTATTACAATAACTTATAAATTCCATTCACAATTTTGGTCGTAAGTCGAGGACTACCTGTATAAGATGATGTACGTAGTAACCCTTGCAGTGCAGTCATATCCACACTTGTAAGGAGTTTTCACTTGAAATGAACGATGCGTGAGAGATTTTCTGTTTTGGAGGGAAGGGTGGGACCTCAAGCAGCCCCCCCACTTCCTTGGGTGCCCCTCCCTCTTACCTGTGCTCCTCTCTCTTTGGACAGATATCGCAGCTTGGCTGGCCAAGAACGGCCCCGTCTCCATTGCTCTGAACTCCTTTGCTATGCAGGTGAGAGACGCACAATCCATCCATCCATCCATCCATCCATCCATCCATCCATCCATCAGGATAGAGTTGGAAGGGACCTTGGAGGACTTCTAGTTCAAGCAGAACTGCTTCTAGTTCAAGCATGAGACCCTCGGCCGTTCCAGACAAGTGGCTGTCCTGTCTCTTCTTAAAACACTCCAGTGTTCGAGCACCCATAATTTCTGGTGGCAGGCTGTTCCACTGGTTCATTGTCCTCACTGTCAGAAAGCTCCTCCTTATTTCCAGGTTGAATCTCTTCTTGTTCAGCTTCCATCCATTGTTCCTTGTCCGGCCTTCGGGTGCTTTGGAGAATAGCTTGACCCCATCCCTCTTCTCTGTGGCAGCCCCTCAAATATTGGAAGGCAGCTACCATGTCCCCCCCTTAGTCCTTCTTTTGTCTGGATTAGCCAAACCCAAATCCTGCAACTATTCTTCATATGTTTTAGTCTCCAGACTTTTAATCATCTTAGTTAACAATAGCAATAGCAGTTAAGACTTATATACCGCTTCATAGGGATTTCAGCCCTCTCTAAGCGGTTTACAGAGTCAGCATATCGCCCCCAACAACAATCCGGGTCCTCATTTTACCCACCTTGGAAGGATGGAAGGCTGAGTCAACCTTGAGCCAGTCAGGATTGAACTCCAGACTGTGGGCAGAGTCAGCCTGCAATGCTGCATTCTAGCCACTGGGGAGGAAGGAAGGAAGGAAGGAAGGAAGGAAGGAAGGAAGGAAGGAAGGAAGGAAGGACACTAGCAATAGCACTTAGACTTATATACTGCTTTACAGCCCTCTCTAAGCGGTTTACAGAGTCAGCATATTGCCCCCACAGTCTGGGTCCTCATTTCACCCACCTCAGAAGGATGGAAGGCTGAGTCAACCCCTGAGCCGGTGAGATTAGAACCGCCGAACTGTAGATAACAGTCAGCTGAAGTGGCCTGCAGTACTGCACCCTAACCACTGCACCACCTCGGCTCTAGTTGTTCTTGTCTGAACTTTTTCCAAAATCTCAACATCTTTTTTTGTAAGGTGATGACCAAAACTGGGTGCAGGATTCCAGGTGTGGCCTTACTGAGGCTTTATCAAGCGTTACTAATCCTTCACTCGATTTTCTCTCTGTTTATACAACCAAGGATTTTATTCGCTTTTTTTGGCTGCTGCCGCACAGGGCTGGCTCATATTTAAGGGACTGTCTTACACTTAAGATTCCCAGGCCCCTCTCATCGTTCCTGTTTGTGAGCCAGGTCTCGCCTAATCTATAGTTATACTTTTGGTTTAACAGATTAACAGAGTTGGAAGGGACCTTTATAGGTCATCTAGTCCAACCACCCGCTCAAGCAGGGGACTCTACACCAGTGTTTCTCAACCTTGGCAACTTGAAGATGTCCCGGACTTCAACTCCCAGAATTCCCCAGCCAGCGAAGATGTCCCGGACTTCAGTGTTTAGGACAGTGTTTCTCAACCTTGGCCACTTGAAGATGTCCCGGACTTCAACTCCCAGAATTCCCCAGCCAGCGAAGATGTCCCGGACTTCAGTGTTTAGGACAGTGTTTCTCAACCTTGGCCACTTGAAGATGTCCGGATTTCAACTCCCAGAATTCCCCAGCCGGGAGTTGAAGTCCAGACATCTTCAAGTGGCCAAGGTTGAGAAACACTGTCCTAAACACTGAAGTCCGGGACATCTTCGCTGGCTGGGGAATTCTGGGAGTTGAAGTCCCGGACATCTTCAAGTTGCCAAGGTTGAGAAACACTGCCCTACACCATTTTTGACAAATGGCAGTCAAATATCTTGAAAGTCTCAAGTGATGAAGCTCCCACAATGTCCAAAGGCAACTTCTGTTCCATGGGTGGATTGTTCTCACTGTCGGAAAGTTCCTCCTTATTTCTAGGTTGAATCTCTCCTTGGTCAGTTTCCATCCATTCTTCCTTCTCTGGCTTTGGAGAATAGCTTGAGTCCCTTCCTCCTCCCTGGGGCAGCCCCTCAAATATTGGAAGATGCTCTCCTGTCTCCCCTGGTCCTTCTCTTCCCTAGACTAGCCAGGCCCAGTTCCTGCAACTTTTTAAGCATAAACATAAGCGGGTTTTTCCTGCTTATGTCTAAAACCTTACTTTTCTCCAGATTAAATTTCATTTTGTTCCCTAGGACCCATTGTTCAAGCTCTTTTTTTTGGATCCTGATTTTGTCCTTTGTTGAAACCCTAGAAAGTCTGCAGAGAAAATGGTTAGATTGTTAGGGGACTGGAGCACAGAGCATATGAAGAACGGTTGGGAATGGGTACTTCTACTCTAAGAAAGAGAAGGATTAGCTATGTTCCAATATTCTTCTGCCACGAGAAGAAAGGGTCCATTTATTCCCCAAGGAACCAGAAGGCAGGACAAGAAATAACAGATGGAAGGTGTTTTTTTTTTGGTAAAGAGAGATCCAACCTAGAAAGAACTAAGGAGAAATTTCCTGACAGTGAGAAGAATTGGTTCCACCACAAAACCGCGCTCGACTAAACCGCGCTCGACGAAACCGCGTAGCTGACGTCATCAACAGGGCGACAACAGCGCGGAGACAGAAGCACGCTGTAAACGCTAAACCTAAAATTAACCCCTAAACCTAAACCTAACCCCCCTAAACCTAATCCTAAACCTAACCCTTAACCTAACCCTAAACCTAACCCTAACCCTAACCCTTAACCTAACCCTAAACCTAAACCTAACCCTAACCCTAACCCTAACCCTTAACCTAACTCTAAACCTAACCCTAACCCTTAACCTAACCCTAACCCTAAACCTAACCCTAAACCTAACCCTAACCCTTAACCTAACCCTAAACCTAACCCTAAAGCTAACCCTAAACCTAATCCTAACCCTTAACCTAACCCTAAAGCTAACCCTAAAGCTAACCCTAACCCTTAACCTAACCCTAAACCTAAAGCTAACCCTAAACCTAACCCTTACCTTAAGTTGAATCGGCTTGCTTTCAAAGCGCTATTTAAAGCGCCCTCCTTTCTCCGCGCTGGCTGTTGTCGCCCTGTTGATGATGTCAGCGACGCGGTTTAATCGGGCGCGGCTTAGTCGAGCGCGGTTTTGACGGGTCACGAGAAGAATTAATCAGGCTTGTCTCCCATGCTCCATCTTTGAAGATTTTAAAGAAGGGACTGGACAGCCACTTGGCTGGAATGGTGAGTAAAGGTGTCTAACTTGAGGAACTTTAAGACTGTTGGACTTCAACTCCCAGAATTCCCCAGCCAGCCTTGCAAGGCTGGCTGGGGAATTCTGGGAGTTGAAGTCCAACAGTCTTAAAGTTCCAAAGTTGGACACCTGAGGCATAGTCTCTCCTGCTTGAGCCAGGAGATTGGAGTAAAAGACCTCCAAGGTCCCCTCCAACTCTGTATTCCGGGGTCTTGCTTGCCATAATTACATTTTCATTTACTTTCTTCTTCTCTCTCCAGTTCTACCGCAAAGGCGTTTCCCACCCCTTCTTCGTCCTCTGTAATCCCTGGATGATCGACCACGCCGTCCTCCTGGTGGGCTACGGCACACGTGAGTGGCTCTTTTGTCTGGAGGGATTCCTCTGGGCTGTCAGTATGCGTGTGTCTGGATTTCTGCTTTTTTAACCTGGACTAATTGATAACCGGGCGTTGTCCAGGGAATTTATTTATAGGGGGAAAACGTCCGGACCAAACATAATTTCTAATGTTGGATTCTCCCCCTTAACAGAGGGAGCCCCCTTGTGGAGTACTGTGAAGCCGTTACCATGGCAACTCCACTGCTCTGTACAATAGAAGCCATTTTACGGCAGTACAGTAGAAGCCATTTTAAGGCACAACAGGCTGTATCTTAACAGAATGCATACCCCGAGGGGTGTTTTTTTTAGAGAGTAAGTCATCTGTTTGGTTGAAATTGCTCGAGGCGTTCCAGAGTTGCCATGTTTTCCTGAAAATAAGGCAGGGTCTTATTTTCTTTTGACCCCCAAAATATGGCTTGGGCCTTATTATCGGGGGATTGCCAAGCGGCTGCTCTCTTGCGATCGGGCTCCCGAAGAGCCGGGCACAGTCTCAAGGGCGAACAACTGTGTTGCGCTGTTGCAGCAGCGCAACACAGCAGTCATGAGGTGACCACGTTCACGAGCAGCTCCCCAGCAAACCCCTTTCCAGCACAGCACAGCGCCATTCACTGGTTGTGGGCCGGCTGCTGGAACCATAGAGCGCACTCCCAGAGCGGCCACTGCTGGAAGACTCGGCACTGAACTCCGGAGTTTGGAAGCCGCAAAAGAAGCCATGTTGGGATGGCGGCAGCAACAGCGGCGGTGGTGCCCTGGCCCTGCAGGGAGAGCTGGGCCAGGGCATGGTGAGGCTGGGAGGCGTGCGAGCGGGGAGCGGAACAGCCGCCAACGCAACCCCACTCTGCAGCTGTGCAGGGCGCCATTCACTGACCTAGGGGTTGGGCATCTGCTCGTGAGCATGGTCACCTCATAGCTGCTGTGTTGCCCTGTTGTGATAGCACAACACCGCCGTTTACCCCTGAGGCTGTGCCCGGCTCTTCGGGAGCCCGCTCACAAGAGACCAGCCACCCGGCAACCCCCCTCTCCAGCTGGGCAGAACGCCAGTCACCGACCAAGCAGCGTGAGCGCCTTCCCCCCCCCCGGTTCCCACGGCTTGTTGCTTTCGGGATACCACATGGTCAGTGAGTGGCGCCTGGCCGGAGTGGGGGGGGGGTTGTCCAAGGGGCTTATTTTTTAGCAATAGCAGATAGACTTATATACCGCTTCATAGGGCTTTCAGCCCTTCCTAAGCGGTTTACAGAGTCAGCATATCGCCCCCACAGTCTGGGTCCCCCTTATTTTCAGGGGAGGGTTTATATTTTTCCCCACCCGAAAAATATTGGAGTTATTTTTTTTTATTTTTTTTTTATTTTTTTTATTACATAGACAACAATGGGAAAAGGAGAAGAAGAAAAAAGGGGGGGAACCCCATCATCACATACAATATGTCATTTGATCATAGGTGCATCCCTACTAAGTTTATACATCCCATATCTCTCTGTTGTATATTTAATAAGCACCACAATAAGCTAGGGTTTTTTTTAAAAAAGGGGGGGGGAGGAGGGGGAAGCCAAAAAAGACAAAAAAGTCCAAAAAAGAAGGGGAAAAAAAAAGAAAAAAAACCCATCATCACATGCAGCATGTCGTTTGGTTACAGTTGTTTTAACCTCTGCATCTTCAAATAATATTTACCGTCTCAGATATTTCATCTAATATAACTAAAGGCCTCATTTTCATTCTACAATATATATTCAGTTAGCATTAGCATTATTTCCCCCCAGAAAGTATACTTCTATTCATTGTTAACCTTGCATTTCATACCTTCAAACAGAAATCTTATTCCTTCATTGTTCAACAAAGCATCCCTGCCTATATATACCAGTTTTCATTTCTTCCCCTATTAGAATTGCCTTATCAGCAGCGAAATATCATTATAGTAAGTTCTTAACCTTATACATTATATCACCAGACCTTATATTAATACTTCATTGTGTCACTGTTAGATTATTGGAGTTATTTTTAGGACATGTCATATTATGCTGGAAAACACACACACACACAGAGCCATTTTTATACATGCAGATTTTTTTCCTAAACCTCCTCGTGTGTGTTTTGACTTTCCCCGGAGATGGCAGAAGTGGGCCATCACTTTGGAAACGATGGCTCGGAGGGGCTGCCCAAGCGCGTTTGGAGCTGGCAGACCTGAACGAAAGAGGCAGCCCCGTTTCATTTCAGGGTGGACAAACAGAACGAGCCCTCCTTCCTCTCCTTCCCCCCCCCCCCGACAGATGGAACCCCGGAATAGATTTAATTTTTTTTGTTTTGAAACGTGTGAGTTTTATTTTGGGAGCGTGAGCGTCGCTGGTTCCTCTCCCACGATCGCTTTTGCCTCTGCATTCAATACATGGAGGAGACCATTTTCACCCTGAATGCATTTCAGCTGTCTGTAAAACGCAGCAGGAAATCCGTTCATTGAACTAAAAGCCAAGATCCCTTTCGGATTCTCTTTTTTTTTTTAATCTTTTTTTTTTCCAAAAGTTTTATTTATTTTTTTTAAACAAACATTTCATCATTCCTCAATCAGTGAGACATCGGAGTACGATTTTTTTGTGTGTCAAAATAGTTCTAGTTTACCACCAAATTCTTGTCTAGCCTAATGTATACCCCTCCCTCCCTCCACCCCAACCCCCCTCCTCCTTCCCCCCCCCCCCGACTTCCCAGAACCCGTACACGGTATGGATTTTTAACAAACACAGTCTAAAATCTATTGAGAAAAAAGAAATAAAGAAATTAATGACATCTCTACGTTGATCTTAGCTTCTTCTTGCTGAGCTAACTTTAAACAATTGAAATCATTTCTGATCTTAAGCATAGGCTAACTGGAATTTCTTGGTCCCATATTTATTTTGTATATAGTCAATCCATTTTTTCCACTCTCGTTTATATCTCTCATTTGAGTGGTCTTTAAGATATGCCCATATTTTAGCCATCTTGGCTAAGTTTGTGACTTTCAATGTCCATTCTTGAGTTGTAGGCAAGTCTTCCTTCTTCCAGTATTGTGCCACCCCTTTCGGATTCTCTTGGATTCACAATCTTGGCAACTTTAAGAGGGGTTATCTCCCAGGATCCACCAGCCAGAATGCTTTAAGAAGGGTGGACTTCAACTCCCAGAATTCCTCAACCAGCACACTTTTAAATGGGTGGATTTCAACTCCCAGAATTCCCAAGCCAGCCTGCTTGAATAGAATTAGAATAGAATAGAATTCTTTATTGGCCAAGTGTGATTGGACACACAAGGGATTTGTCTTTGGTGCAGATACGCCCAGTGTACATGACAAGATACAATCGTCAAGAATCATAAGGTGCAACACTCTGTAGAACTGAATCATCATCCTGGGTTGGCGCAGAAAGAAGGTTCTTTTGTCGTGCGTTTTGGGTGACGCCCTTGATGTTAAGGTGTCCGTTTTAGGTTCTTGAGATATGACAGAACCTAGAAACATGAAGGACTCTACTGTTGATGCTTTGTTGTCTCGTATCGTAAGAGGTAGTAGTATGGGAGGGTTTCTCCTAACGTCTACCACCATTTCTACGGTTTCGAGTGTGTTCAGTTCCAGATTGTTCAACCTCCCGTCTGCATGCGATTTCATCGTTGTCTTGAATGAAACCAATCACTGTTGTGTCGTCCGCAAAACTTCCGTAGTTTAACAGAGGGATCGTTTGAGACACAGTCATTAGTGCAGTGTTTCTCAACCTTGGCGACTTTAAGTCCTGTGGACTTCAACTTCCAGAATCCCCCAGCCAGCACAGCTGGCTGGGGGATTCTGGGAGTTGAAGTCCACAGGACTTAAAGTCGCCAAGGTTGAGAAACACTGCATTAGTGTATAGAGAGAAGTGGGGAGAGAGCACACAGCCCTGGGGGCCTCCTGTGCTCATTGTACAGGTATCTGATGTGATTTTGCCTAGCTTCGCCTGCTGCTTCCTGCCTGATAGGAAGCTTGGGATCCACTTACAGTCTGGCCAGGCACAGCTAGCTGGATCAGTTCAAGTGGAAGACTCTGGAATGATGGTATTGAATGCTGAGCTGAGGTCCACAGAGAGGACCCTTGTGTAGGTCTTGGGAGATTCAAGGTCTTGTAGGATGTATGCAGAGCCATATTAACAGCATTTTTTGTCCATCTTTTTGCTTGGAAGGCAAATTGCAGGGGATCTAACAGCGGATCCGTGATGGTTTTCAAGTGGGGTGGACTTCAACTCCCAGAATTCCCCAGCCAGCCGTGCTTCCTGGGGAATTTGGGAGTTGAAGTCCACCCCTCTTAAAGTTGAGAAACACTGCCTAGTGATTAGTCTAACACAGGGATCGGCAACCTTAAACACTCAAAGAGCCATTTGGAGCCGTTTCCCACAGAAAACGCCGGGAGCCACAAAGGTCCTAACCGGAAGCCCCCTGTTCAATTCTGGAGCTGACCGGAAGTTCAGTTCCCCCCACCATAGAGTCTCCTCCTAGCGCGGTGTACTTTTTCCTCTACCTGTCCTAACCGAAAGGCTTATCAATTGTGGAGACAACTGGAAAACCCTCCCCTTACCATAGAGTTTTCTCCTGGCTCACTGTGCTTCTCCCCTCCCGGAAGCTCTTCTCAAAATTGTGGCGCCAACTGGTGACGGAGCCACAGCAGAGGGAGGAAAGAGCCACATGCGGCTCCGGAGCCACAGTTTGCTCACCCCTGGTCTAACAAATTGAATTCTGGATGGGATTTCTGCTTCTCACAACTGACATTTGGCTCAGCTGGGGATAATGGGAGTTGTGATCCGCCTTTCCCATGAGCCTGCTCGGCTTTCTACCCCGAGTCGGTTCCTGGAAGCGAGTAGCCCCCCAGGGCCATTTCTTAACGGTTGTGTCTTCTTCCCACAGGGGGCCGAACTCCCTTCTGGGCGATCAAGAACAGCTGGGGAGCAGACTGGGGAGAGAAGGTATGGCGGGAGACCCCTCCTCTTCCCTGCCCTTATCAGTGGGGAGGAGGGTGCGAGGAGGGAGTCCCCCGATGGGACTCTGCTATTACAGGTAGCCCTCGACTTACAACCATTGGTTTAGTCAAAGTTACGGCGACACTGAAAAAAACCCGACTTATCGCCGTCTTTCACCTGACCGTTGCATCATCCCTGTGGTCACGTGATCCAACTTTAGAGGCTTGGCAACTGGCATGTACTTATGACAGTTGCAGAGTCCCAGCAGGGTCGCGTTCCTCCGCGCTTGCGACCTTCTGGCGGGCGGGAAGTCTGAGTCCCATGACCAGGGGTGTGACTAACTCAACAATGGCAACGCTCCGCTTCTGTGGCACGAAAGGTCGTAAAGCGACCTCAACCAGGGGTTGGCTTAACAAGTGGAAAGGTTGGGCCCAGCTGTGGCCGTGAGTCGAGGGCTCCCTGTAGGCCAGTGGTTCCCAAACTTGGCAACTTTAAGACTTGTGGACTTCAACTCCCAGAATTCTCCAGCCAGCTCTGCAGAGCTGGCTGGAGAATTCTGGGAGTTGAAGTCCACAAGTCTTAAAGCTGCCAAGTTTGGGAACCACTGCTGTAGGCCACTCCTCCTTCCGAGCGTTCATCCGCTTGCCTCCTCTCTCCTACAGGGCTACTACTACTTGTACCGTGGGAGCCACGCCTGTGGTATGAATACCATGTGCAGCTCGGCGGTGGTCAACTAGCCGGCTCCGTCCCCTCTCGGTCGGCCGCCTCTTTCGTGCTGGTAACGGTATCCGGGCAGTGACTGGCGTGGAATCACACACACACACACCCTGCGTCCGGCAGAGCCTGGCAGGCGTCCCCCCCGTGGGAAGCTGCAGCCCAGAGAAGTGGACCTGATGCCACAGGATAAAACTTCCACCCCACCAAGGATCTTCTCCGGGCTCCACAACCGGCCACTGCAAACCTCTCGAGTGTGGAATACGCATGGCCTCTCTCCGTGAATCGGCCCTTCGCCTCTCCCGCCTCTTCCGCCAAAGGGAGTTTTCAATTATCTTCCTCCTTGTGGGCTGCGGACCCACAAGATCCTAACCATGCTTTGTTTTAACTTTGATTAACGGGTGTGTATGTGTACCATTTCTCTCTCACACACACAAACACAAACACACACACACACTGCGGTGCAAACCCAGCAGACAGTTACGATTCTGTGTATTATTATTATTATTTTTGAGCAATACAGGATTCAGCTAGTCCTCGACTTACACATTTGGGAACCGAGTTTTCGTTGCTACGCGAGACAAATGTTAAGCGAGTCATGCCTGATTTTACTAGCTTTTTGCCCAGGGCTGTTTAAATGAATCAGGGGGGTCATTAAGTGAATCCACCTTTCCCCCCTCCCTTTAACTGTGCTTGTTGGAGGCTGGCTGGGAAAGTCGCAGAAGGCGATCAGGCGAGCCTGGGTTGCAAAAACGGATCCAATTTGGGTGCCACGGACCCAGATTTTGCTCACATGACCTTGGGAATGCTGCAGCGTGAAGGAGGCCCCCTTTTTCTTTCAGTGCTTTGAGTGGTTGCCACACAAATGGTTGTGAGTCGAGGGTTGCAAGCAGCTAAATGTAAGAGTCCCTGCGAGGCGAGTTGGCCGTCAAGCAAATCTATTCAATAAACACATACAAACAGTATATCTCAGTGCAACCTTTGGGAACTCGGAGCCGATCCTTGGCGCTCGAACCTCAACTATTATTTTCCATGAATTTGAAGTTTTCAGAGGACAGCTCCTGCTTCCGGGCAGGAAGGTGACTTAATAAGTTACGGAGGACGGAGTAAATTATATTCTCATTTAAACTACAGGGGAGAGTCCCGGTTGGGACCTTCTGCCCAAAATATAGAGGTGTCTTCGGTGGGCTAGTTCAGTGTTTCTCAACCTTGGCAACTTGAAGATGTCCGGGACTTCAACTCCCCAGAATTCCCCAGCCAGCGAATGCTGGCTGGGGAATTCTGGGAGTTGAAGTCCGGACATCTTCAAGTTGCCAAGGTTGAGAAACACTTGGCTAGTTGAGACTTCCTGTAATTTAACTTTTTTTTTTAAAAAAAATCTGTATTAGAGGGATGTTCCGAGAAATTCCCCTTCCTTGCGAGAGCCCTGCCAGTGGGTCCACATCAGTATACTTTCCTTTGGTTTGAGACCCAATGAAATGCACTTGTAACAAAAAAAAAATTCTTTTCCTTGAAAATAAAAACACCGGCCTCCTTTTTCCCCTCCATACCTTTCTTGGCCCTCTTTCCTTCTTCTCCCTTTGAAAATTCAAAAGTTTTATTTCTTTTAAAACACAAATATTTCATCATTCCTCAATCAATAAAACCCTTCTTCTCCCTTTGAGATGAAATGGGAGAGTTTCCTGAGCCTCAAGAGCTACAAGGTATAGTTTACATTTAGGCAAGAAAAACGAAATGCACAGGTACTGTATAGGTGGTACCTTCCTCAATAGTAGCAACTGTGAGAGGGATCTTGGAGTCCTGGTGGACAAGCATTTAAATAGGAGCCAGCCATGGGCAGCAGCTGCCAAAAAAGCCAACACAATTCTAGGCTGCATCAACAGAGGGATAGAATCAAGATCACATGAAGGGTTAATACCACTTTATAAGGCCTTGGGAAGGCCACACTTGGAATACGGCATTCAGTTTTGGTCGCTATGATGTAGAAAAGATGTGGAGACTCTAGAAAGAGTGCAGAGAAGAGCAAGAAAGAGGATTAGGGGACTGGAGACTAAAATATATGAAGAACGGTTGCAGGAACTGGATAGGTCTAGTTTAATGGAAAGAAAGACCAGGGGAGACATGATAGCAGTCTTCCAATATCTCAGGGGTTGCCCCAAAGAAGAGGGAGTCAAACTATTCTCCAGGGCACCTGAGGGTAGAATAAGAAGCAATGGGTGGAAATTAATCAAGGACAGAAGCAACTTAGAACTGAGGAGGAATTTCCTGACAGTTAGAACAATGAATCAGTGGAACAGAAGTTGCCTCCAGAAGTTGTGAATGCCCCAACACTGGAAGTCTTTAAGAAGATGTTGGAGAGCCATTTGTCTGGAACGGTATAGGGTTTCCTGCCTAGGCAGGGGGTTGGACAAGAATTGTGATGTGGCACATCTATGGCACACATGCCTCAGATGACACACGGAGGTCTCTTTGCTGGCACATGAGCCGGCGCCCCAGGTCAGCTCCACCGCACATGCACGCGGGCCTCCTGCTAGCCAGAAGTGGGTCTCTGCTGCATATGTGGGAGATGCGCACATATGCGTGGGGTCACACACAAATGTGCAGGGAGTGGGGGAAGTGTGGGGGGGGGTGCAGTGCCCCATTTTTTGTCTCGGGAGGCTCCAGGCTAGGCCCAAATGAGGTGCAGGGAAGGGGGTCATGCACACACACGGGGGCGGGATGCACACATACACAAGGGGGAAGTGCGCACAGAGTGGTTGCGTTATGGCTGTGGGCACGCACACGGGTGCTTTCGGCACGCAAGGACAAACAGATTATCCATCCCTGGACGAGAAGACCTCCAAGGTCCCTTCCAACTCTGCTATCATTCTATCTGGGTTTGTAAGGCGCCCGGAGTTGGGTTGTGTTCAGTGGTGGGTTTCAAATCTTTTTAGAACCACTTCTGTAGGTGTGGCCTGCTTTGTGGGAGTGGCTTGCGGGCCATGTGACTGGCTGGGAGTGGCCAAGATGATGTCACTGAATTCTTTGCCCCAATGGATGATCTACAAAAAGATATAAAAAAGGAAATTTATTATGTTGAGTACTTACTACTTGAATAAGATTAAAATGAGTACACAAAACAATAAAATAGCAATAGCAGTTAGACTTATATACCGCTTCATAGGGCTTTCAGCCCTCTCTAAGCGGTTTACAGAGTCAGCATATTGCCCCCAACAACAATCCGGGTCCTCATTTTACCCACCTTGGAAGGATGGAAGGCTGAGTCAACCTTGAGCCGGTGAGATTTGAACAGCCGAACTGCAGATAGCAGTCGGCTGAAGTGGCCTGCAGTGCTGCATTTAACCACTGCGCCACCTCGGCTCTTTGAAGAGCTACTTACAGAAGGAAGATGACTGTCCTTATCACTGACTCCAATGAATGGCCTGCACAAGGAAGAGACACAGAAGTGAATTCTTCCATTGCATGCACTGCGTTAGGATGAAACCAGCACACAAAACAATAAAGACAGCTACTTACAGAGAGAAGATGACTGTCCTTGCCAGACTTCTACACCACTGATCACACTTGCTCCAATGAATGGCCTGCACCAAGAGACACAGAAAGGAAGACTTTAATTGCATGCACTTGTGTTGTTCCCTGAGCTGTCCTTGCGGGACGTGGAGAAGAAGAGGTTTGGAGAGCTGCAAAAGGCCCCCAAATTCTTATTTTTAACTCCTGGTATCCCCAGGCTGTCAACCTGCTCAAGAAAACAATGTTGGCAGTATTGCAATTTAAAGTCATCTAAAATAGGTGGAGCTCAACTCACTGTTTCACAGTTCACTGCAAAAGAAATTTGGAGGCGGGGTTTCAAAAGACTTGGGAGGGATCCTTCCTCTTGGGGAGGGGGCAGGGATCCTGGGCATCAGTCCCTGCAGCAAATCTTTGCAAAATATGGCACGTGCACAAAACACACACACACACACACAAACATACTGGTTGGATTTGCAAGCTTGAAAATGTAGATGGGGAATATGGTTACAGAAGCAAATTGGGCAATGAATGTTTCATTTTTCCCCCTGGGTCTCTGCAGGATTTGCCCCCCAAACAGAGCCCATTTCTAGCTGTTTCTTAGTGGGCTCTCCAGTCCCAGGACCATTAAGTCTGGCTTAAGTGAGACCCCAGTGTTGGCACATAGAGGAACGGACACGGTTCCACCACAAAACCGCGTTCGACTAAAGTGCGCTCGACGAAACCGCGTAGCTGACGTCATCAAGAGGGCGACAACAACGCGGAGACAGAAGCACGCTGTAAACGCTAAACCTAAAATTAACCCCTAAACCTAACCCCCCTAAACCTAAACCTAACCCTAACCCTTAACCTAACCCTAAACCTAACCTTTAACCTAACCCTAAACCTAACCCTAACCCTTAACCTAACCCTAAACCTAACCCTAACCCTTAACCTAACCCTTAACCTAACCCTAACCCTTAACCTAACCCTAAACCTAACCCTAACAACCTAACCCTAAACCTAACCCTTAACCTAACCCTAAACCTAATCCTAACCCTTAACCTAACCCTAAACCTAACCCTAACCCTTAACCTAACCCTAAACCTAACCCTAACCCTTAACCTAACCCTTAACCTAACCCTAACCCTAAACCTAACCCTTAACCTAACCCTAACCCTTAACCTAACCCTAAACCTCCGTATTCCATCGGCCAGCCAATGTCGGCTGGCAACTACAAGGAGGAGGGCCTTCTCAGCAGTAGCCCCGACCCTTTGGAACGAGCTCCCCGTGGAGATTCGTACCCTCTCCACCGTCCAAGCCTTCCGCATAGCCTTGAAGAACTGGCTCGCCCGTCAGGCCTGGGGATAGGATAGTTACCCCTCCCGAATGATGAATGTATGTTGCTTGCTATTTTATTACTTGTTTGTCCTAATGTCTGTATTTCCCCTTCCCAGTTTTTGTGTGAGCCGCCCTGAGTCCCCTCAGGGAAAAGGGCGGCCTACAAATTCTAATAAATTCTAAATTCTAAATTCTAAACCTAACCCTAACCCTAAACCTTAACCTAACCCTTAACCTAACCCTAAACCTAACCCTTAACCTAAACCTAATTCTAACCCTTAACCTAACCCTAAACCTAACCCTAACCCTTAACCTAACCCTAAACCTAACCCTTAACCTAACCCTAAACCTAACCCTTAACCTAACCCTTAACCTAACCCTAACCCTTAACCTAACCTTAAACCTAACCCTAAACCTAACCCTTACCTTAAGTTGAATCGGCTTGCTTTCAAAGCGCTATTTAAAGCGCCCTTCTTTCTCCGCGCTGGCTGTTGTCGCCCTGTTGATGACATCAGCAACGCGGTTTAATCGGGCGCGGCTTAGTCGAGCGCGGTTTTGTCGTGCCACGAATGGACACAGTGGCAACGGCCAAACACGTATGCACAGAGCCACCCCAGAAGGGCTGTGACAGTGGGATCTTGATTTAGCCACTGTTACTCTTGCTATAATTTGGTTTGCATGAATCCAGATCCGGAGAGTTGTCCCTTGGCTTTAAATTCTGGTTTCTTTCTTGAACCAAGCAAAATATCACAGATGAAAGGAAGAAAAGATAAAGAGAACAAAAATGCAAACTTTTATGATCTTAAGAAGAGATACCTTTGAAACATCCATAGATTATGAGATTCTTTAAAACTCAGAAGAATGCTCCACATTTTGAAATGCCATTAAAGGGAATAGAAGTATTAGTTATTTGACTGTGCCTTTCATCCTTCCGAGGGGGGTAAAATGAGGACCCAGATTATTGGAGGCAATGTGCTGACTCTAAACAGCTTAGAGAAGGCTGTAATAAGGCAATGAAAAGTGGGATATAAATCTAAGTGTGATTTCATAATGTACATCCAAATCAAGTGACAGGGGATATCAGCTCTGGTGTTGGGCAAGTAATCAGGAACAGGAGTTGAGTTCAAAGAAATAAACGTTTTTACATCCAACCTGATCTACTAATGCTGAAGCCAATTGGTGCTAGATAAAGATCAATAAAATTAGTGGTTTATAGTTTAAACCAGTGTTTCTCAACCTTGGCCACTTGAAGATGTCTGGACTTCAACTCCCAGAATTCCCCAGCCAACATTCGCTGGCTGGGGAATTCTGGGAGTTGAAGTCCAGACATCTTCAAGTGGCCAAGGTTGAGAAACACTGGTTTAAAGCAATGTTTCTCAGCCTTAAGTGGGTGGACTTTAATTCCAGAGATGGCTGGGAACTCTGGGAGTTGAAGTCCACCCATCTTAAAACAGGATGGCTGGGAACTCTGGGAGTTGAAGTCCACCCCTCTTAAAACAGGATGGCTGGGAACTCTGGGAATTGAAGTCCACCCATCTTAAAACAGGATGGCTGGGAACTCTGGGAGTTGAAGTCCACCCATCTTAAAACAGGATGGCTGGGAACTCTGGGAGTTGAAGTCT
Source organism: Thamnophis elegans (assembly GCF_009769535.1). Classification (NCBI taxonomy): domain Eukaryota; kingdom Metazoa; phylum Chordata; class Lepidosauria; order Squamata; family Natricidae; genus Thamnophis; species Thamnophis elegans. Next base: position 16,555,684 of record NC_045557.1, on the reverse strand, counting down.
ACCCATCTTAAAACAGGATATCTGGGAACTCTGGGAGTTGAAGTCCTCCCCTCTTAAAGCGTCCCAGGGACACAGCCTCCAAGGCTCTGGGCAGCCACCTCAGAAGGGACCATTGCATAACTGCAACTCTCCTCCCACCCAGACCCCCAGCGACACCTATTAGCAACCGGCTTAGCCTCCCTGGCGTCCTCCAACCGAAGCGGAACGACTCGCTCTGCAGCCCTGCGGCCGTCGGGACCGATTAAGCCGCCTTACCCGGAAGTAGGTCCCTCAGAAACGGAAGCCGGAAGTCACACTTCCCTCGTTTCGTAGGAGACGCGAGGCTGTTGTCCCTGAGCAGGTCTGGCGGGCAGAGCCGGGCCGGGGGGCTCGGAGGGGGGGGGGCGTGTATTTCGGGTGGGGGTCCGGAAGGCTGTTGGCCGCCCTTGAGCCGGTTTGGAAGCCGGGGAAGCCCTGGGCGGGCTCGGGATATGGGGAAGGGGTCTTCCGCTGTGCCTGCGGGACTCGCTGCTACTTGATATGCGGCCTGTTTGGAGTCGGGTTAGAAGAGTCCGGGTGGCCAGGACCCTGAGGGAGGGGAGCTCGCCCTCTTCCCGTGCCCTTGTCCTCCTTTGCTGTTGTTATTCTTTGTTAACAAATTCTAATCCTAACTTAATGGTTAATTTGTTATTTCCTAATTCGTTATTAATTTGTTAATAATTTATTAACCCATCTAGGGTGGCTGTAGTATTATTATCTTTCTTACTTCTCTTATTGGTATTATTATTCATTAAGCATGAAACTCAGTCAAGTGAACATTTAAAGATGCATCACAAATACCGTTGACTGGTGCTAATGGTTGATACTGGTTGCTGCCAGCGTCCTGGGTATCAACCTGTTATCATCATCATCATCATCATTTTCTTTCCATGCACACTGAGTTCTTTTGTAGCTGAGACAAATTCCTTGTGCATCTAAACACACTTGGCCAAATAAAATGTTCAATTCAATTCTTTGTTAATAACAACAACAACAACAACAACAACATTATTATTATTATTAATGGAACATGAAAAAATTGCAAGATATCAGGACTTAAAAATCGAAATTCAACGACTATGGCACAAACCAGCAGTGGTAATTCCAGTGGTAATTGGCACACTGGGTGCTATTCCAAAAGCACTGGAATTACATTTAAAACAGTTAAAAATTGACAAAATCACCATCAGTCAAATGCAAAAAGCCGCACTGCTTGGATCTGCACGCATATTACGAAAATACGTTACGACGTCCTAGGCCCCTGGGTGGGGCCCAACTAGTAACCAATGCCAAATCCGGCGAAACAACTGGCCGCTGTGATACAATTGTATAATAATAATAATAATGATGATGTGGAATAACATATCTGAACGTAAATAATTTCCTCTTCATGCCCATCTCCCAGCTCCTTCAGAAGTGTGAATGAACCAAGGAGTGAAATCAGCACTGGATCCATACTCTTTCATCTGCAACGACATTGGCTGGTCCTGGAAACAGGTCTGTCTCTTTTAACTCTCCAAACTGAAGGGGTGTCTACAGATGGTCCTCGACTTACAACCGTAATTGAGCCCTAAATTTTGTTGCTAAGAGAGACGGCTGTTAAGAGAATTCTGCCCCATTTAATGACCTTTCCTGACGCCGTGGTTAACTGAATCACTGCTGTGGTTACGTTAGTCACATGGTTGTTAAGTGAATCTGGTTTCTCCATTGACTTTGCTTGTCAGAAGGTCACAACAGTGGGGGTCACGTGACCCCAGGACACTGCAACCATCATAAATATGAGTCAGTGGTCAAATATTCGAATGCTGATCATGTGGCCACCGAGATACTGCTATAGTCATAAGTGTGGGAAATGGTCCTCAGGCACTTTTTTCACTGTAGCTTCGAATGTCACCAACTGAACTGTTGAATGTCGAGGACTACCTGTCTTTGTTTATTTATTTTTTTAAAAAAATATAGGTTTGAATAAATCTTTGCTTTGACTTAACATTTGGCCATGAACCTTTGCACCTGACAAATAGAGGGAAGAGCCCCTTGCCTCTAAGCGCCAAAAAAAACCCCAACTGAAAGTGTTCGTTGCTCTAAAGGTTGCCACCAACTTACACATTATTATCATTTTTCAATGGAGGAAACCATATTAACTGCCTTTTAGTGTGACTGTAGTTTAATTAAAGCATTTTGAATTTTTTGCCCTGGCCTTGCCCAATGTGGGTAGTGGGCTGTCTGCAGGTCAAGTGTCCAAATAACTAACTTGCCTTCAGAAGTTGTGGGAGTTTAAATTTTAAGATGATGAATAAAGCAAGATGTTTACTGCTTGTTCTCCTTTACATAATAGATTAAGGGAATCGTAATAAACATTGAACAGCGTGCTGTGTCATTTATAGACAATTTAAGGATAATTTGATCCAAGTGACAGAAAAATAGAGAGGGAACATGAAATATATCTACAATGGGAAATTATTATGATTTTAAGAGAATCACAAGTTGGGGGTGCGTAAGGATGTATAATTATATAAAGATAATGATGAGAATAGTTAGGAATTGTAACCAGGTCTACATCTCGACCAAAATTAAGCTGCGGGGGAGGGGCTTAAAAGTACAATGGCTATATATGTACTTTTTGTTCTATTTTTTTTCCAAGAAAGGATGCTAAAATGAAATATGTATATTGAAAAGGAATTATAAATACCATCAACATAAAATGGAGCTCGCTCAGAAGTTGAAATACACCAAGTAAATGAGATGAAGTGTGTGAAGTAGAGGAGAGAGGTAAGGGAAGAAGAAAGGGATGGGAGAGAGGGCAGGGGGAGGAAGAGGAGGAGAGAAAGGACGAGTGGAGAGAGGAGAAGGAGAGAGGAAGGGGAAGTAGAGAAGAGAAGGATGACAGAGGGAAGAAAGGAGGTAGGGAGGGGGAGGAGAGAGGAAGAAGAAAGTGATGGATAAGGTACAGATATGGTGTATGGAGAGCAGAAGAGACAATAATTGTGTTTTGGGAGTTGATGGTAAGATGAATCGATGTAAATATTTAATAATACAATACGATGTAGGCCATGTAATAGGATACATGTGATTATATGTTGTGAAAATGGAAAAATAAAAAGTTGTGGGGGTTTCATCCCTGGAGGCTTTCAAGGGGAGATTGGACATTGGCCATTTGTCGGGGGATGGTGTCGGGTCTCCTGCTTGGGCAGTGGGTTGGAATAGATGACCTACAAGGTCCCTTCCAACTCTCTTAATCCCCGTGGTAAGGTGTTTCCTTTCTCCCTTTCGAAAGTCAATTTTTTAACGGCTTCTTGCAGCCTTCAACATTGTGGACGCCTCCTGGAAGCAATTCATCTCGGCACAGAAACTCTTTACGGTGGCTAACAGAGCGTCATGTCGCAGGCGACCAAACGCAAACACGTGGTGAAAGAGGTGCTAGGGGAATATGTGGTTCCTTCCGAGAGGCAGCAGATTGTCCGGGTGAGGCTGGTTAACCTAACCTAGTTAACCTGAATCTCTTTATGTAGACAACCAGTGTCTAGAGCAGGGGTGTCAAACTCAAGGCCCACGGGTCGGATGTGACCTGAAGAAGAACTGGCCCACGGTGCCTCTGCCAGCAAAAATGGAGCTTGGGAGGGCTGCGGGAAGCTCTCCCGGGCTCTGCTTTCACTGGCGGGCGGTTGCAGGAGGCTGTCACAGCAGAAAACGGAGCTTGGGAACCTGTTTTCGCTGGCAGAGCCCTCGGGCCACCCACAGGCGCCCCTGGCACAAGTGACATTGAGCTGGCCATGCCCACTCTGACCACACACAGGCCCCCACGCCCCCCCAAGGTGAAACACAACCCTGATGCAGCCCTCAATGAATTTGAGTTTGAACGCCCCCCTGGTCTAGTGGCTGCATAAGAGCCGACTAGATTTTCCCACGGTCTCTAGAAATTTTGGGAGAATTGGGTGCGCTTTCGAGGACAATTGCCGCCTGGTGTTTTTGAATGCCAGCGTGTCGCCCGACAGTGTGGCGGGTCATTCTTGACACTGTGTCATAGATTCGCTGTCATTGGTCTAGCTCAGTGGTTCCCAAACTTGGCAACTTTAAGACTTGTGGACTTCAACTCCCAGAATTCTCCAGCCAGCGAATGCTGGCTGGGGAATTCTGGGACTTGAAGTCCAGACATTTCAAGTTGCCAAGTTTGGGAACCACTGGTCTAACTGGGTCTCAAGGTGCCATGCGAACAGCCACAAGCCAGTCCAAGTTCTTACCAGCAAGTTTGCCCTGTCCCTCCAGGTGCTCGGGACCCCAGGAAACAACCTCCATGAAGTGGAGACCCCTGAAGGGGCACGGTTCCTGGTCAGCATGCCCAACAAGTTCCGTAAGAACATCTGGATCAAGAGAGGTGAGTGGCTGGGGGGGGGGTCCTTGCATTTGCAGGAGGGAAAATGGACCTCCTCGTTTTCCTGCTTCCCCGTCACAGCTGTCTTTCCTCCTTCCCTCCTTCCAGGAGATTTCTTACTGGTTGATCCCATTGAAGAAGGGGAGAAAGTAAAAGCAGAAATCAGTTTTGTCCTTTACAAGGACCACGTTCAGTACCTTAAGAAGGAAGGATACTGGTGAGTAGCTTATGTTTTCTAAGAGTCCCAGAGTTGCCTTATTGAAGAGATGGGCAGCATATCAATTTAATCTATATCTATCTATCTATCTATCTATCTATCTATCTATCTATCTATCTATCTATCTATCTATCATCTATCTATCTATCTATCTATCTATCATCTATCTATCTATCTATCTATCTATCTATCTATCATCTCTATCTCTATCTATCTATCACCTCTATATCTATCTATCTATCTAATCTCTATATCTATATCGTCTATCTGTCTATATATCTCTATCTATTTCTCTATCTATTTCTCTATCTCTCTTTATCATCTATCTATATCTATCTATCTATCTATCTATCTATCTATCTATCTATCTATCTATATCTATATCTATATCTATCATCTGTCTGTCTATCTATCTCTATATCTATCGATCTCTCTTTATCTAACTATCATCTATCTATCTCTATATCTATCTATCTATCTCTATCTCTATATCTCTATATCTCTATATCTATATCTCTATATCTATATCTATCATCTATCTGTCTATCTATCTCTATATCTATCGATCTCTCTTTATCTAACTATCATCTATCTATCTATCTATCTATCTATCTATCTATCTATCTATCTATTTATCATCTATCTATATCTATCTATCTCTCTTTAACTATCATCTATCTATATCTATCTATCTATCTATCTATCTATCTATCTATCTATCTATCTATCTATCTATCTATATCTCTATATCTCTATATCTCTATATCTATCATCTATCTGTCTATCTATCTCTATATCTATCGATCTCTCTTTATCTAACTATCATCTATCTATCTATCTCTATCTATCTGTCTGTCTGTCTGTCTGTCTACTATCTATCTATATCTATCTATCTATCTATCTATCTATCTATCTATCTATCTATCTATCTCTCTATATCTATATCTATATCTATCTATCTATCTATTTATCATCTGTCTATCTATATATCTATCTATCTCTCTTTATCTAACTATCATCTATCTATATCTATCTATCTATCTCTCTATCTATCTCTCTCTCTCTCTATCTATCTATCTATCTATCTATCTTTGTTTTCGTAGATTTTCGTGGGTACTGGTATGCAGGTCTTGGCGTATTCGGGTCTTTTCCCGTGTAAGATTGAGAGTATCTTGCTGATGTTTTGACGTATATGTGTGTATATATATAAGTATATGTATGTGTATATAATATAAAATGGCTCTGTGTGTACATGTATGTATGTTCCAGCATAACTCTGGAACTCCTTGAGCAATTTCAACCAAGCTTGGTACACAGATGACTTACTCTCTGGAAACAAACACTGTGGAGATAAGACACCCCTAACAGCTCTTGGGGTGCCCATTTTCCTTATAGCCTCTTTGTTTTAGTGGAAGGATCTGTTCTCCTGTGCGCTGCTTGGAGAATCCAAGCATTGGTTGAAGTTTGTCCATTAGCCTAGAGACTGAGTTATGAAATTGTTGACCATGCTTCCTCTGACTGGAAGAGTTCAGTTTCTTTAACTCAGTCCAGCCTGGAGAGATGTACAGTTTTTCTCTAGGCCTTCTAGTCGAAGCCTCGGCTAAGCAGGAAACCTTAAATAAAAAGAATATAAAGGATCTTCACTGCAGCTTCCCAGTTTGGGACGTGGAAATTCTGAAGGTTGAAGTAATTTCTACAAACCGTCCTACCACATTTATGTTGAGACTTCATACTTTTTCCCCCCCTGCAGGCCTGACGCCTTCTTGGGAGATGTGAAAGGAACTCAAAGCAAGACTAAAGAAAGGTAAAGGGGGAACAAGATGGGGATGAGAGCCAGTTAGGGGCCGTGGTTAATATGGTGGTCTAGACTCTAGGAGACAGGGAGTTCTAGTCCCGGCTTAGCCATGAAAGCTGGCCAGATGACTTTGGTCCAGTCTCTTTCAAAGCCCAACCCACCTCATGGGGTTGTTGTTACGTGGAAAACAGGAGGAAGGAAGGATTGCATGTTGATCGCTTTGGGTTACTTATCACGTAATAAAGGCAGGATGAAAATTCCAAGGATTCAGGAGGTGGCCTTGGGATTTAGAGCAATGAAGCGATTTCAAATGCTGGCGCTTTTAGAACAGTGTTTCTCAACCTTGTCAACTTGAAGCTGTCTGGGGAATTCTGGGAGTTGAAATCCGGACAGCTTCAAGTTGACAAGGTTGAGAAACACTGTTTTAGAAACTCCATGGGTGGATTTCTGATTGGTATGATCTTAAGCTTAATTATTATAATAATCATAATCTCAAGTAGTTTTGCTATTCTGCCATTTCTCTTTATCCTCCATTGCCTGAGCTGTGGGGCACCTCGGAGTGGGCACGCGCACATCGCCAGCTGCTCTTCTGGTTTCCGGAGCGCATTTGTGCAAATGGCACATTTCAGGGATTTGTCTGAAATGGGATCGGGCAGCGATGGAGAATCTTTTCAGCACTCAGTGCCCAAACCATGTACCAGAAACCCCGAAGACCATCTGACCAGTGCGCACATGCCTGTTTTTCGGGCGTTTTTGGGGCCAAAGAACAGCATGCCCGCTGGCAGGTGGTCTTTGCAGGTGCTGGAGTGCCGGCCTGAAAACAGAGTAAAACAGGGCAAAAATAGGCATGCCCGCTGTCAGCCTCTGCTTTGCTGCTGCTTCGGCTGCCATTGAAATGGGGAGGGGGGCATGGTATTTGGGAGGGGACTACTAATTGTGCTGGAGGAAGATTCTGGAGTTCTGCTGCCTGTCGGAGGAGGTTCCCGCCAAGGCCAACGGCACCGACATTCCATCTTTAGTGATGCCTTTCGAAGTTATCTCACACCTGACCCTTGGGAGAATTATGATTGGACTGCAACTGGGATGCCAAGGGGTGGGGAATGGGTTATTTTATATATCACTCGCTTTCGCGCCTAAATAATCAGTCTTCGCTTTGCTACGCTTCTGATCATTTATAATTAGTAAAAGTACACTTGATTTCTATCAATGGAGTCTTGTAGTCTTTCCTAATTACTCAATGAAGGAGTGCTGACACCCACACTCAATGCCGAAAAGGTTTCCCATCCCTGCACCAGCATGCTAAAATGATTGTTAACATGGCTTGCTTTAAGATGGGACATTTAAAATCTTTCGCCCCGAATTATAATTGGATGCCGCTGAGCTCACTTTAAAAGTGTGATAGAAATAATTGAGATGGAATGTTTGAAGGTTTTCCCCCCCCCCCTCCCAAAAAACCTTACTTTTTATTTACATTTTTTTTAGTAGTAGAGAGGGGGTACAAAGCACCCCTCAGTCTTCCGGGGAAGAGGATTCTGAAGATGACGATACCGATCTGTTTGTGAACACCAACCGAATAACGTACGACTTTATGGAGAGCGAGGAGAGCAGCGACTCCGAGGAAGAAGAGAAATGACCACCCGATTTATGGAGCGGAGCCAGACTGGCTGGGGAGTTCTGGGAGTTGAAGTCCGCATGTCTTAAAATTGCCATGTGTGGCGACCCTTACTTTAGGGGTTCAGGCGCCCCAACTCAGCCTCTCGAAGGACTACCAGATGACAAGATCATCAGAAGAGGCATAGTTGAAACTCTTGGGTTCATTTTTATTTTATTTCTTTTGCATTCTTCTTCTCAGGGTGTTTTGAGAATGGGCTGCTGCAATTCCCCCAGTTAAAAGGGCTGCCCGCCCCCCGTCCCAAATTCTAGACTCTTGGGGGCCCGTTTTGGGGCTGCAGTTTTCCTGTTCGGGGTTTGAAGGCTTCGGTTTTTAAGTTCGTGGAGGCAGCCGTGCGAACGTTGCAACAACCCATTGCAGATTAAGGAGAGGAAGCTGTTCTTTTGTTCGGTCCTCTCTTAAATGGGTATCTTGCCCGTAACTCTGAATTCTCTCCATTTCTCTTGCCTTTATTTAATAAAAAGCCTACTCCAAATTGCAGCGAGCAAGTAAATCTATGAGTCCTGGTCATATGGAACTTTAAGCACAATATGGCAATTGTAATTTACTCTGTGTGTGTGTTTGTGTGTATGTGTGAAAGAGAGAGAGGGGAGGAGGGAAAGAGAGAAAGACATTTCTAACCACTAGAATACAAAGCTCATAGGCTGAATTTTGGCCTCCTTGGTCCGCTCTCAGCTTGGTGTTTTCTTGCAAAAGTTTCAATTTCCGTCTCCAGCACTGATGACGTTACGTAATTGGGTAATGTCATCACTTATAAAGCCCTTCATGGTATTGGACCTGGGTACTTGAGAGACCGCCTGCTGCCAATTACCTCCACCAGACCAATTAGATCCCACAGATTAGGCCTCCTCCGAATTCCATCCGCCGGCCAGTGTCGACTGGCAACTACCCGGAGGAGAGCCTTCTCTGTGGCTGCTCCGACCCTCTGGAACGAGCTCCCCATGGAGATTCGAACCCTCACCACCCTCCAGGCCTTCCACATCGCCCTTAAAACCTGGCTGTTCCGACAGGCCTGGAGCTAAAGAATCGTTGCACCTATCTCGAATGGTATGATTGTTGCGCTTTTAAATTATGTATTGTTTTGGGTTGTTGTCAAATTGTCTGTATCCCCCTTCCCTTGTTTGAGTTGTGAGCCGCCCTGAGTCCCCCTTTGGGGAAAAGGGCGGCATACAAATGAAATAAACAAACAAACAAATAAAACAAACAAATAATGAAACGTCTGTAAGAAAACTACCAACCTCAGAGAGCACCAAGGACCCTGTATATAAACCTGTTCTGACCCCTCTGTGAGTAACGCAGACACAGGCTTGGCTATTTGCCACTCTTTAATCACAGGAATTACAACTCCGTTGGCTGAAAGCCCAGACAGACACTCTCATGCAAGAAGGGTTGGCAGCAACCCAAACCAAACAGAGCGGAAATACAAAACAGACCAGACCAGAGTTCCTCAAGACTGTTACGAATGGTTGTGTCCTGCAAAATGACCCATCCCATTTTCTCACTTATATACTCTCTTGGGAGGGGCCAAGCCACAACCACCTGGGCTTGATTAGCTCGAGTTTGCTTCCGCAGCTGCTGCTGCCGTTTCTCCGCCCTCCTTTGCCTGGAGTCAGGAACAAGCTGCCTTTGATCTTCCCCACTGCTCCATGCCACAGGGGCCTCCTGGTGGCCAACCAGCCTAGTCTGAACCCTGTCCAGGGTCCTCCACATATTCCATAGCAGACTCATAGGGTTCCTCGCTATCCAAGTCCATCAGCTGCTCAAACGGATCCTGCTGGGCCACAACATAAACCCATTTAATGTGTGGAGTGGTGCATCTTTGAAGCACGATTGGATGCTAATTCAGTTATATCAGTGGTTCCCAAACTTGGCAACTTTAAGACTTGTGGACTTCAACTCCCAGAATTCTCCAGCCAGCAGAGCTGGCTGGAGAATTCTGGAAGTTGAAGTCCACAAGTCTTAAAGTTGCCAAGTTTGGGAACCACTGAAGTTATATGAATCAGTTTATTCAATTAACCCAGTTTTCTGGTTTCACATGATAAAACAAACCAGCCATGGAATTGGCGTAACTCAGCCCTCCAACCAGTCACTGGAAGCCAAGCAGGAGAAAAAAACTGCAGTTCCTTCTTTAACCATGTAGGAAAAGTCCATTCAATATATGAGCCGTAGGTGGCGCAGTGGTTAGAATGCAGCATTGCAGGCTAACTCTGCCCACTGCCAGCAGTTCAATCCTGAACCAGCTCAAGGTTAACTCAGCCTTCCATCCTTCCCAGGTCGGTAAAATGAGGACCCAGATTGTTGGGGGCAAGAGGCTGACTCTGTAAACTGCTTAGAGGGGGCTGGAAAGTGGCCAAGTGTTCCATCTCTCAGGCTGGGGGGTCAAACAGTACGCCCCTCAGACAGGGTTCGCAATTTGGGAGTCTTCCTGGATCCACAGCTGACTTTTGAACACCATTTGTTGGCTGTGACCAGGGGGGCATTTGCCCAGGTTCGCCTGGTGCACCAGTTGCGTCCCTACCTGAACCGGGAGGCCCTCACAACAGTCACTCGTGCCCTTGTGACCTCTAGACTGGACTACTGCAACGTGCTCTACATGGGGCAGCCCTTGAAGAGCATTCGGAGACTTCAGCTTGTCCAGAATGGAGCCGCGCGAGTGATCGTGGGTGCACCTCGGTTCACCCACGTAACACCTATCCTCCGCGAGCTGCACTGGCTGCCTATTGGTCTTTGGATACGCTTCAAGGCGCTAGTCATCACTTATAAAGCCCTTCATGGTATTAGACCTGGGTACTTGAGAGACCGCCTGCTGCCAATTACCTCCATTAGACCGATCAGATCCCACAGATTAGGCCTCCTCCAAATTCCATCCGCCGGCCAGTGTTGACTGGCGACTACCCGGAGGAGAGCCTTCTCTGTAGCTGCTCCGACCCTCTGGAATGAATTCCCCGTGGAGATTCAAACCCTCACCACCCTCCAGGCCTTCCGCAAAGCCCTTAAAACCTGGCTGTTCCGACAGGCCTGGGGCTAAAGAGCTGTTGCCCCCCCGTCTCGAATGGTATGACTGCTGTGTGTTTTAAATTATGTATTGTTATGTTCTGTCTTTTATTTTTTGTCTGTACCCCCCTTCCCTGATTTGAATTGTGAGCCACCCTGAGTCCCCTTGGGGAAAAGGGCAGCATATAAATGTAATAAAATCAAATCAAATCAAAGCACTGCAAAGTGGTATCTAAGTGCTATTGCTATTGCCCTTCCCACCCCCACAGAATTGCAGGCTGACTGCCAACTGCCAGGAATTCAATTCTCACCAGCTCAAGGTTGACTCAGCCTTCCTAGGTTGGTGAAATGACCCAGATTGTTGGGGGCAAGAAGCTGACACTAAACCGCTTAGAGGGCTGTAAAAGCACAGTGAAGCGATGTATACTGTATTTTTCGGAGTATAAGATGCACCTTTCCCCCCTAAGAGGGTGAAAATTTGGGTGTCTTATACATTGAATGTAGTCTCACCCATCGCCCGCCCTACCCACCGCCCGCCCCACCCACAACCCTTTGGCCTCTGGCTCCCAGCAATTTACCTCCTTGCAGCAAACAGGGGCTTGAAGAGGCTTCAATAAGCTATAGGAATCCCTGCAGCCTGAAACAGCTGATGATTGGGAGAAAGTGAAAGTGAAACTTGCTGTTTGCTCCACCTGGCAAATTCCTGGGAGGCAGATTTGATTTTCCTTGTGCTAATCAGGCTGTTTGCTGCAAGGAGCTAAGTCAACAGCTATAAAGGCCTCTAGAATGTTCAAATTATTAGACTCATTTTTTAAAGACTGCTTTATTATTATTATTGTTCTAGACAACTTAACAAAATGAAGCAGCTTTTTAAAATAAACGCTTGATCTGAAGAGGCCCCGTGCTATTGTTTTAAAAAGTGCTATTCTTTTAAATAGCAGAGAATAGCAATAGCACTTAGACTTATTGTATTTTTCGGAGTATAAGACGCTCTGGAGTATAAGACGCACTTAGATTTTGGGGAGGAAAACAAGGGAAAAATATCTGCCTCTCAGCCACTTGCCTCCTTGCAACCAACAGTAGACGATATACACTGTTTGTAGTGTTATATTTCAGACTATACTTGTACAGATGCTGTTAAAATTAATGTGGCTTTCTGGAAGTATTCGTTATTCTTTCCCGCACCCCAAAAACTTCAAAATTATTCCTCCACTGAATGCAGAAAGAAATGGCTTCCAATGAATGAGGTCTCGGCTATTTTTATTACAGCAATTTGGTTTCACATGGGGATACAAAAGCTCGTGAAAAACTCAGCTGCACAACTATATACACAGAAGGCCGGTGAGTGCAGGCCCGGGGAAGGAAGAGCCCCACCAAGAGCAACGGATGGAGCCGATCCTTGTGCATCCCGCAAGGAGAACGGCATCCAAAGCCTTCCCACCAGCGACAGGAAGTTGGTGCTTCACTTCGTGATGGTGTTTCTGGAGAGAGAGAGAGAGGAGAGAGAGAGAGCGAGAGAGAGCACAATTAGTGGAAGACGCCCCCAAAGTCATCTCCACCCACCCAACTGGGAAAGATCTTTCGGTCGAGTTATTCTCGCGATGCCCTAACCAGGAGGGCCCAACGTTTGCAATTTTTAAGACTTGTGACTTCAACTCCATGCTGACTGGGGAATTCTGGGAGTTGAAGTCCGTAAGCCTTAAAGTCTGTAGAGAGTCTCAATCGTCATCCAGGTCCTGGTTGTCCCAAAGGGGCTTTTTCAGGAAGCAACTGGACTTTCTGTTTTTTTTCTTTGAAGGTGTTTCGCTTCCCATCCAAGAAGCTTCTTCCATTCTGGCTGGATGGTGGGGAATGGAAGGATTTATCCTCCTTGCAGACAGCTGGTCGTTTGCATCCTTTGAGGGAGTCGTTGAGGCCACTTGGACCCTGAGGACACAGATAAACCTCCAAGTGGCCTCAACGACCCTCTAAAACAGTGTTTCTCAACCTTGTCCACTTGAAGATGTCTGGACTTCAACTCCCAGATTTCCCCAGCCAGCATTCACTCAAGCAGGCGATCCTATACCAGTGTTTCTCAACCTTGTCCACTTGAAGATGTCTGGACTTCAACTCCCAGATTTCCCCAGCCAGCATTCGCTCAAGCAGGCGATCCTATACCAGTGTTTCTCAACCTTGTCAACTTGAAGATGTCTGGACTTCAACTCCCAGATTTCCCCAGCCAGCATTCGCTCAAGCAGGCGATCCTATACCAGTGTTTCTCAACCTTGTCAACTTGAAGATGTCTGGACTTCAACTCCCAGAATTCCCCAGCCAGCATTCGCTCAAGCAGGCGATCCTATACCAGTGTTTCTCAACCTTGTCAACTTGAAGATGTCTGGACTTCAACTCCCAGATTTCCCCAGCCAGCATTCAGCTCAAGCAGGCGATCCTATACCAGTGTTTCTCAACCTTGTCAACTTGAAGATGTCTGGACTTCAACTCCCAGATTTCCCCAGCCAGCATTCACTCAAGCAGGCGATCCTATACCAGTGTTTCTCAACCTTGTCAACTTGAAGATGTCTGGACTTCAACTCCCAGAATTCCCCAGCCAGCATTCGCTCAAGCAGGCGATCCTATACCAGTGTTTCTCAACCTTGTCAACTTGAAGATGTCTGGACTTCAACTCCCAGATTTCCCCAGCCAGCATTCGCTCAAGCAGGCGATCCTATACCAGTGTTTCTCAACCTTGTCAACTTGAAGATGTCTGGACTTCAACTCCCAGATTTCCCCAGCCAGCATTCGCTCAAGCAGGCGATCCTATACCAGTGTTTCTCAACCTTGTCAACTTGAAGATGTCTGGACTTCAACTCCCAGATTTCCCCAGCCAGCATTCGCTCAAGCAGGCGATCCTATACCAGTGTTTCTCAACCTTGTCAACTTGAAGATGTCTGGACTTCAACTCCCAGATTTCCAAAATCTTCCGAAATCTGGGAGTTGAAGTCCAGACATCTTCAAGTTGACAAGGTTGAGAAACACTGCTCTAAAAGGATGCAAATGACCAGCTGTCTGCAAGCAATACAAATCCTCCCCTTCCCCACCATCCTGTCAGAGTTGAAGAAGCTTCTTGGATGAGAAGCGAAAACTCTTCAGAAGAAAAGTCCAGTTGCGCCTTGGAAAAGCACCTTTGCAACAACCAGGACCTGGATGATGAATGAGACTCTCTAGAGACTTTTAACTATACAATTTGGGATGAACCCCCTTTGAATGGGCTGGGAGTAGGAATGGATTTCCGGGGGGGGTGGGGAATTGCAGACTACAGGAAACATTTGCACCACTCAGGTGACCCTCCTGAGGACACAGATAAAACCTCCAAGTGGCCTCAACGACCCTCTAAAAGGATGAAAATGACCAGCTGTCTGCAAGGAGTATCAATCCTTCCATTCCCCACCATCCTAGTCAGAGCTGAAGAAGCTTCTTGGATGAGAAGCGAAAACTCTTCAGAAGAAAAAACAAGGAAGTCCTAAAAAAGCCCCTTTGGGACATCAGTCTTAAAGTTGCCAAGATTGAAAACTTCTGGTTTAGAACTTCATCCTATCCAGGGATGTTAGAACCACATCTGGGGTGTTGGACCAACCAGTGAGGAGCCCATAGATTTAGGAGAATCTGGTTTAGAAGGTGAGTAGAAAGGGCGAAGCTCTCGAGATGCCACGTTAAGAGGAATGACTAGAAGAGATTTCAGATGTAAATAGACATCCCTCAAATTCCTTTTCCTGCAGGGGGCCGTGACCAAATTAAGGGGGGAATAAGCACCACTTGGTATGGTCTTTTCCCCCATAATTCTCTGCTTCACTCCCAACAAAAGCAGGAAGGAACATTAGGGAACAGCCAAGCTGATGATTTTTGACTTCAGAGAAGACCATCACTTCTCTTCTCAGAAGCTGGTGACCAGTTGTGAAAGCCATCCTAAGTGCTCCCCACGCATCCTTACGCATTCATGCTCTTCCCGCTGCCACTGAGCACGATGTACGGTGTCTTCTGGGCTTTCTGCTTCTCCTGCAGCAGAGCCACCGTCCCCAGCGGGGTGTCGCTGGAGCTCATCTTCTTCAAGAGCTGGAAAAGAGAGAGAGAGAGAGAGAGCATGGCAACCCATATTCCCTGCACGCAACACGGGAAGATGTAAAAAGTTCTCCTTCTTAAGGGACGATTCCAGACTGAGCTCCCAACTCCTCAGGGGTGGACCTGGTGCCCTTTGCATCACGGTTTCTTCACCCTTTAAGCTGTGAGGACTTGGACTCCCAGAATTCCCCAGCCAGCATGCTTTAAGACAGTGTTTCTCAACCTTGGCCACTTGAAGATGTCTGGACTTCAACTCCCAGAATTCCCCAGCCAGCATTCTGGGGAATTCTGGGAGTTGAAGTCCAGACATCTTCAAGTGGCCAAGGTTGAGAAACACTGCTTTAAGATGCGTGGACTTCAACTCCCAGAAATCTGGCACTTGAAGGCCATGCGTCTTAAAATGGCCAAAGCTGAGAAATTGTCAGGTCCTCATAGATCCCTATCGGGACGCTGCCATTCTGGCGGGTGGGGGGGCCTGGGTGACATGATTTTATTCCTGGTCTTTCCTTAAACTTTGACGTATCTTCCTGGGAATGGGGAGGGAGGAGCCTGGGGCTATTTTGGCACCTGAGAACAGCTTCTTATCTCCTTTTCAGCTGGAGGTTCTCACAACTTCACACCTGTGGACCGGCTCACTTTCGGATTGGGCAGAAGGGAGGGGTTTCTACGACGTTTAACGTAATGGTTTTGAGCGGGAACTTCAGATCCTGCCTATCCTTCTTGCTATCCCCATCTCCCAAGAAACGTTCCTTTTGAAAGGCTGCCTGTTTGAAGAGTTCTACGCTCTTGAGGGTGATAGCAGAGACACTGGTCCCTATCTTATTTACATTCTTGTGTCTGTAACCTTTAGTTGGGCAAAATGTAGGGATTGTAGGGATCTTTGAGTTCACTTCAGAGGCTTGGCCGTTTTTGGGCAGCTGGGTCAAAGCCACCTTCAATTGGAGAGGTATCTACGAGACCGTCTTCTCCCGCACACCTCCCTAACACTGATAAGATCGCACAGGATGGGCCTTCTCCAGGTGCCATCAGCTGGACAATGCCAGCTGGCGACGCCTCGGAGTAGGGCCTTCTCTGTTGCCGCTCCGGCCCTATGGAATGAGCTACCCCCAGAGATCCGGACCCTCCCCACTCTCATGGCCTTCCGTAAAGCTATCAAAACCTGGCTTTTCCAGCAGGCCTGGGGCAGTTGACCTCTTGATTGAGGTCCAGCCCCGCTTAGACTGGGTGCATGTTGTGTTTCTTTTAATTTGTTGTGTCTTATTTGTTTTAATCCTTTTTAATATTTCTTATTTCTGTAAGCTGCAATCCTCCGGGATTGGGCTGCCTATAAATTCAATACATGGAAATGGAAATAGAAATGGAGAGAGTCTGGATGAAGGGATGGAGAGGACCGGCTGCTCCACAGGAAGACTTCACCTGCCCTGCCCCCCTCATCACTCACCGCTTCCTCGTCCAGTTTCTTCATGCGCCGTTCAGTCTTCATCTTCCCAGAACCTTTGCCATGGAAGCGGTGAGACAGCTGGCGGAAGGCCTGGCACACAAAGACACCTGGTTAAAAGGAAGACAGACTCCAACGCAGTAGGGTGGGCACTGAGGCAAAGGAAGGCGGCTGCGGCTTTTGGTCTACGTAGTGATGTGGTGACTATGGTCTAAGGCAGTGGTTCCCAAACTTGGCAACTTTAAGACTTGTGGACTTCAACTTCCAGAATTCTCCAGCCAGCAGAGCTGGCTGGAGAATTCTGGGAGTTAAAGTCCACAAGTCTTAAAGTTGCCAAGTTTGGGAACCACTGGTCTAAGGGTAAAGGCAATGGGCTAGAAACCAGGAGACATGAGTTCTAGTCCTGCCTTAGGCATGAAAGCCAACTGGGTGACTTTGGGCCAATCACTAGGAGTCGTGAGTTCTTGAAAGTCAACGGGGTGATTTTGGGCCAATCACCAGGAGATGTGAGTTCCAGTGCAACCAATTGGATTGGTTTTGCATGGAAAATAGGCAGGGGGGGGGGGGGGAAGCAGTGTTAGGTATCTCTGCCAGCTTGAATTTGTTGTGAAGTAATAAAGGCAAGATAAAAATCAAATAATAAGACAGACAGCTCCAAACCATTTTGATCTTTGAAAGAGGCATCCACCAAATCTTAAAAATCTGATTCTTACAATAAGAGTGGATTCATTTGGAATAACAAAGGCAACAGCAGCATTAGCAGCAAAGGTTCTGCCCTGGGGGGGCAGGGGGGGGGGAAGTGTTAAGCCCACCCCCCTTTGGAAAAGGCCCCTGGGGGTGGGGTGGGGGGTTCCCAGTACCTCTTTGGGGGTGAGTTTGCGTCCCGTCTCGTCCACATATTCGATCTTCACGTCCGGCTTGTAACCGTCTTTTTCCTTGAAGTCCTGAGTGAATCCCCGATATTCCTCTCGCCGGCTGTATTTATCATCGATGGCCCTGGGGGCGGGACGACACGCAGCGGTCTCACCTTCCCTGGCAATTCCATTGGCTGAGCCAAAGGAGGGAGCAGATGCTGGATGCACCCCGCACACACACACATAATACACCTCTCATTTCTGTACACACAACGCAGGTATAGTCCTCGACTTACGACAATTGGGAAGAAACTTCCCGTTGCTAACCAAAGGGGGTTAAAGGAGGCCCACCTGGTTTTACAACTTAGTTTGCCATGTTGTTAAAGTCAGCCGCTGCAGGTGAGTCATGTGGCCATTAAACGAATCGGGCTTCCCCCCATTGACTTTGCTGGTCGGAAGTTGGCTGGGAAGGTCACAAATCGTGATCATAGCAATAGCAATAGCAGTTAGACTTATATACCGCTTCATAGGGCTTTCAGCCCTCTCTAAGCGGTTTACAGAGTCAGCATATATTTCCCCCACAGTCTGGGTCCTCATTTCACCCACCTCGGAAGGATGGAAGGATGAGTCAACCCTGAGCCGGTGAGATTAGAACCGCTGAACTGCAGATAACAGTCAGCTGAAGTGGCCTGCAGTACTGCACCCTAACCACTGCGCCACCTCGGCTCATAGCAATAGCAGTTAGACTTATATACCGCTTCATAGGGCTTTCAGCCCTCTCTAAGCGGTTTACAGAGTCAGCATATTGCCCCCAACAACAATCCGGGTCCTCATTTTACCCACCTCGGAAGGATGGAAGGCTGAGTCAACCCTGAGCCGGTGAGATTTGAACAGCCGAACTGCAGAACTGCAAGTCAGCTGAAGTAGCCTCATGAATCATGTGACCCCGGGATGCTGCAACTCGTCCTAAATACCTGCCGGTTTGTGAGCACCTGAATTTTTGATCCGATGAGACTGTGGAGATGCTGCATCCAATCTCAGTGTGAGGACCAGCTGTGAGTCCCTTTACTCACTCCTGTTGTAACTTTGAATGTTCACTAAGTGAATGGTTGTAAGTCAAGGACTAGGGTGCAGTACTGCAGGCCACTTCAGCTGACTGCTATCTGCAGTTCAGCGGTTCAAATCTCACCGGCTCAGGGTTGACTCAGCCTTCCATCCTTCCGAGGTGGGTAAAATGAGGACCCAGACTGTGGGGGCAATATGCTGACTCTGTAAACCGCTTAGAGAGGGCTGAAAGCCCTATGAAGCGGTATATAAGTCTAACTGCTATTGCTATTGCTATTCTTGGTCCAGCCAGAACCATCTCTGCCCTCTAAACTTAACTTTTGATTCAGTTATTTGGCATGGGGAGGTTAGATACCCAAAAGTAACCACAGAAAAGAAGGAGAAGCTTACTGCCAATAAAAGCGAGAAGTAGAAAATAAAAGAGAGTAATAACAACACATAAATAATAACTGATAAAATGATTTCAAATCTATATACTGTATTTTTCGAAGTATAAGACGCACCTTTTCCCCTCAAAATAGAGGATGAAAATCTGGGTGTGTCTTATACACTGAATACAGCATTTCTGGCCTCCGGAAACCCCGCCCCCTTCGCAAAAATGGCCGTGCAGAGCCTTCGGGAGGCTTTTAGAGAGCTCCTGGGGGCTGGGACGGCAGAATTGAATGAAAAACAGGGAATTTTTGTGCTCGTTTTGGCCCCCCAGCCCCCAGGAGCATTCTATAAGCCTCCTAAAGGCTATGCATGCCCCCCACTTTTTTTTTTTTTTTTTCAAAAAACGGGCCTGTTTTTGTGAAAAATGGGTCATTTTGGGGAGATCTGCAGAGTGCAAAAACTTTTTTCTTTAATTTGCCTCTTCAAAATCTTGGTGTGTCTTATACTCAGAAAAATACAGTATATAAAAGTGTGTGTGTGTGTGTGTGTGTGTGTGTGTGTGTGTTCCAACATAACTCTGGAAAGCCTTGAGCAATTTCAAGCAAACTTGGTACACAGCTTACTTACTCTCTCGAAACAAATACTGTGAGGGTGAGGGTAAGGCAGCCCTAGCACACCTCGGTGTGTGTGTGTGTGTGTGTTCTGTTAAGATACAGCCTGTTGTGCCTTAAAATGGCTTCTACTGTACTGCCTTAAAATGGCTCCTACTGTGCAGCACAGTGGAGTTGTAACGGCTTCACAGTACTCCACCAGGGGGCTCCCTCTGGTAAGGGGGAAAATCCAACATTAGAAATTACGTTTGGTCCTCACATTTCCCTCCTATAAATAAACACCTGGGCAATGCCAGGTTATCAGCTAGTAATGAGATAATAAATGAATAATGAATATAACTATGAAATGAAATATGAAACAAATGAATCAATACAGAAAGGAATCATAAAACGGTGCCAGGGAGACCTTCTCTCTCTCTCTCTCTCTCTCTCTCTCTTGCCCACTTACATCTTGTCCTCAATGCAATAAACAGCCGAGGGCAGCGACTTGTTGGGCGCCTTCACCCGTGCCACCTTCTGCACCGTGGTCTCCAGCAAGCCTGGTGAAAGGAGACCAAGGGGAAGCCTGGTGATCCACACATCCGGCAACGGATCAACCAAGGGAGGGGCAAGGAAGGGCATCTCCTGGTTTGGACCCAGGGCACTGTCCGCCTTACCTTTGTTCTGGCACAGCATCAAGGCGGCGGCCAGGCCCCGGTTGACGATGGGCTCCTCATCCAGGATGGTGGTGGAGGAGGTGGAGAACTGCAGACCAGAGGAAGAGAGGTTTGATCACAGCCAGCATCCTTCAAACAAGCCTGTCAGGCCTGCAGCCGTCTTTTCTTTTGGCTGCCACACTTTCTATTATTCTACTATGCCTTTTCTATGGTGGGAAAATGGGATTGTATGGAGTTAGATGCTATGTAGCCATAACAACGTTCTTTCTAGAAAGTCAAGGTCATCCTTTGTCTCTGCACCTCTGCACCTGACCGGAACTGGATGGGTGGAAGCTGCCAGAATGGCAGTGGGAGATTGGACCATGGACTTGTGGGTGTGGGGGCAAGATCTTGAACTTCCAACTGGGTGGGGAAAATAGGGAAGCTTTCAGATTCGGGTTTTCCCAGCTGTGCCAACATGGCTCTCTCCATCAATGGGAACTTTGAAGAATCCTTTGCCTTGGACTCTGATTTAATTTTGGATGCTATTTGGAACCCTGACATAGCCAACGCCATCCTCCTGATTTCCTTGGCCTGCTCGGGCATGGTTGAGGACTCTGAGAGTTGAAGCCATCTGGAGCAGCAGTTCTCAATTTCGACAACTTGAAGACGGGTGGACTTCAACTCCCAGAGTTCCCCAGGCAGCAGCAGAGAATTCTGGGAGTTGACGTTTACCCTCCTTAAAGGGGGTGAAGATGGAGAAGCAGTGATCTAGCCCCACTTACATCCTGCTGGTGCTTCTCTTCATCCAAGTTGACCATGCTCCAGCCAATGTTCTCCTCGCCATCCGAGTCGGAGCCGCCGGTGGCTGACCTCTCGTCGTCACGTTCAAAGTCCTGGGAGGGGGGGGGAGAGTGGAGGAGGGGAGACATGTTCTGTGGAACCCAGCTGGCCACGCAAGAAAACCAGTTTTGAACCAGCTACAGCTTCCAGATCCTTTCCCAGGGCAGCCCCACGTGCAACTCATGGCAGTAGTCAAGACGGGAGGTGACTACAGTGTGGGTGATTGTGATTAATGCCACGCCTCTCAAAAATGTGTCCTTCTACCCTGCTTTCTAAAGTAGTCTCCCTGCCCCAGACGGTTTTACCAGAAGTTCTTCCTGCTCCTCCCGGTTCCCGGCCAGCCCGTAAGTGGGGATCTCCCCCAGCGTGCGGCAGAATTCGGAGGTGGCATTGAAGACAATGGCCCCCTTCTTCTCGAGCTCAGCATCGTCCTCCTGGGTCCGGCTGCGCCCCAGGGTCCGCACGATTTCGACCACCTGGAAAGGCCAGTGAAAGGTGAGAGAGGTCAACCTTAGGGCATCAACAAGGTTGGACTTGTGTCCGAGGAGCTGGCAGAGAGAGAGGGAGGGAGGGAGGGAGAGAGAGAGGGAGGGAGGGAAGGAGGGAGGGAGAGAGAGAGGGAGGGAAGAGGAAGGGAGAGAAGGAGGGAGAGAGGCTGGGCCATCTGTCAGCCCCCGGATGGAGAGTCAACAGCCCCCAGGTCTGGAGGTGGGTGATGAGGAAGAGGAGGAACAGCTGAGTCTAGTGCCTGATGCGTGAATGCGCAGAAGGCAGAGGAGAAGAGAGCAGTGGGAATCTATGGGCTGGTCCTTGGGATGGAAGAGCCAACACTGCTAGCGAAGCCCCATCCGAGCTCTGGGGACAAAAGGCCGGGGGCAGAGATGAATAGATGTGACAGACAAATATTCATCTCCCAGCTTGTCAGCCACTTATAGTGCACATTTCCGAATCGTGTCTGAAAATTATCGGAATTCTACTTGGAATCTGCAGCTCCTTCTAAGCGTGTGTGCGTATGTGTGTCTGCTGCTGGAAGAAAGCCAGCGCACCTTCCGGGACTCCCTTTGCAGGGGGGAGTGAGAGAAAGAGAGAGACTGCGTGGAATGTCAACACGGAGAGTTGATCCAAGGCAACAACAGGTGGGGCAGTTTGAAATGTAGAGAGGGAGGCTGGGGACGGGTGGGAGGGGAGAGCCGCTCCGTTGTGCCCCACTTCACGTGGCAAAGGCTCCGCGCGCCCCTCACCTTTTCACCGCTGTCCTTCAGCAGCTGGATCTGACGCAGTTTCCGCCCCTTCTCCAGCTGTTTCTGCAGCTCCATCTCGGCCTCGTCTTCCTCCAGCACAGGGGGAGAGTGGGGGCCTTCCATGGCATCCTCTGCCCACACGGGGGGGGAAAAGACAGTTTGCCTTGAGGGCCCAGTCCAGGCTTGACCCGGGTTCCTCCTTGGCTTAAACACCAGCAATGCTCAACAATGGCTGCCAGAGAGATTAATCGTGGGGTCCCCGGTGCTCCCCGAGCTTGGATGTTGCCTTCCAGATGTTTCATTATCCAACTACCGTATTTTTCAGAGTATCAGATGCACCAAGGTTTTGAAGAGGTAAATTAAAAAAAAGGTTTTTGCACTCCCTCAAAACCTTGGTGCGTCTAATACTCCGAAAAATATGGTAGTTGGATAATGAAAACCCTCTGCAGGTTTTTTTTGTGAAAAATGGGGCATGCAGAGAGTTTGGGAGGCTTGCAAAGTGTCCCTTGGGGGCTGGGGGGAAACGAGCAAAAAAAGGCCCGTTTATTGTTTGTTTTTGCCCTCCCCAGCCCCCAGGAGCATTTTGCAGGCCTCCCAAACCCTCTGCACATCCATTTTTGCAACGGGGCGGGAAGCCAAAAATGCTGTATTCAGGGTATAAGATGCACCCAGATTTTTACCGTCTTTGGAGGGGGTGAAAGGTGCGTCTTATACTCCGAAAAATACGGTAGGTAACACCATCAGAGTGAGTGAGTTTTGAGTTTGTCCATTTATATATAGTAGCTTGCCACGCCAGTATTGGAGGTGGTTTTCTGCTTGGGCAGCCCTTGAAGAGCATTCGGAGACTTCAGCTCGTCCAGAATGCAGCCGCGCGAGCGATCGTGGGTGCACATCGGTACACCCACGTTACACCTATCCTCCGCAAGCTGCACTGGTTACCGATTGGTCTCCGGATACGCTTCCAGGTGCTAGTCGTCACTTATAAAGCCCTTCATGGTATTGGACCTGGGTATTTGAGAGACCGCCTGCTGCCAATTACCTCCCAAAGACCCATTAGATCACACAGGGTTGGCCTCCTCCGGGTTCCGTCTACCAGCCAATGCCATCTGGCTACTACCCAGGGGAGGGCCTTCTCTGTGGCAGCTCCGGCCCTTTGGAACGAACTCCCCGCAGAGATTCGGACCCTCACCTCTCTCCAGGCCTTCCGAAAAGCCGTTAAAACCTGGCTGTGTCGGCAGGCCTGGGGTTGATGAGTTCCCCTCCCCTCCCGATCTGTGTGGCTGTTGGTTGTTTTTTAAATGCCTGTATTTGTAGTTTTTTGTGTTCCACTTTCCCTCCTTGGGTTTGTGCGCCGCCCTGAGTCCCGCTGGGAATAGGGCGGCATATAAATAAAACGAAACCTAAACATAAACCTAAACCTTGGTGGTTCCTTGTTTAAGGTACTGTTTTCTGCCTGTTTGTCTGGTGTTAATCCCTGCTTATCTAGGTGGGGATATTTCTGGTCTGATGATGTTACCTAATTGGAAATGTCTTCACAAAGACAAGCGACTCCGGGAGCACCAGCCAGAGGTTAACTCTGAGCGAGAGAGATTGTCTTCTACCAAAAATAGGAAACTGCTCAGTGCCTCCTTCCTTCTCACCCACATCAATCATCATCCGCAAGAGTGCTTAGACTTATATCCCGCTTCACAATGCTTTTACAGCCCTCTCTAAGCGGTTTTACAGAGTCTGTCTCTTGCCTCCAACAGTCTGGGTCCTCCTTTTACCCAGCTCGGAAGGACAGAAGGCTGAGTCAACCTTGAGTGGGTCAGGATCAAACTCCTAGCTGTGGGAAGAGTTTGTTTGCAATTCTGTATTCTAACCATGGAGAGGGAGGGAGGGAGCGTGGGAAGGAAGAAGGGAAAGGGAAGGAAGGAAGGAAGGAAGGAAGGAAGGAAGGAAGGAAGGGCAGTAGTACTTAGACTTATATCCAACTTCACAGTTCTTTTACAGCCGTCTCTAAGTGGTTTACTGAGTCAGCTTCTTGCTCCCAACAATCTGGGTCCTCCTTTTACTCAGCTCAGAAAGATGGAAGGCTGAGTCAACCTTGAGGTGGTCAGGATCGAACTGCTGGCAGGCTGGAGTCAGCCTGCAATCCTGCATTCTAAGCCCTGAGCCACCGCGACTCTTACAGAATAAGAACCGAGGTGGCGCAGTGGTTAGAGTGCTGTACTGCAGCCATTTCAGCTGACTGTTATCTGTAGTTCAGCGGTTCAAATCTCACTGGCTCAGGGTTGACTCAGCCTTCCCTCCTTCCGAGGTGGGTAAAATGAGGACCCAGATTGTTGTTGGGGGCAATATGCTGACTCTGTAAACCGCTTAGAGAGGGCTGAAAGCCCTATGAAGCGGTATATAAGACTAACTGCTATTGCTATTGCTAGTTGCAAGAAAAAGTATGTGAACCCCTTGGGATTACGTGGAGTTTTGCATGAATTGGGCATAAAATGTGCTCTGAACTTCATCTAAATCACAACAATAGAAAAACACAGGCTGCTGAACATAATACTACACAAACATTAGATGTTGCCATGGTTTAATTGAACATAACATGTAAACATTCACAGTGCAGGGAGGAAAAAGTATGTGAGCCCCTAGCCTAATGACTTCTCCAAGAGCTAATTGGAGCCAGGAGTGAGCCAACCTTGACTCCAATCAGTGTGATGATATTGGATGACAGCTGTCCTGCCCTTTAAAAACACAAACCTGTTTTGGGTTTACTGGTTTCAAGAAGCACTGTCTGATGTGAACCATGCCTTGCAGAAAAGAGCTCTCAGAAGACCTACGATCAAGAATTGTTGACTTGCATGAAGCTGGAAAGGGTTACAAAAGGATCTTCAAAAGCCTTGATGTTCATGTGTCCACGTTAAGACAGACTGTCTACAAATGGAGAAAGTTTAGCACTGTTGCTACTCTCCCTAGGTGTGGTCGTCCTGTAAAAATAACTGCAAGAGCACAGTGCAGAATGTTTCATGAGGTAAAGAAGAATCCTAGAGTGTCAGCTAAAGACCTACAGAAATCTCTGGCACATGCTAAAATTTTTGTTGACACATCTACAATAAGGAAAACATTAAACAAGAATGGAGTACATGGGGGGACACCACGGAGGAAGCCACTGCTGTCCAAAAAAAAATATTGCAGCACGTTTGAAGTTTGCAAAAGAGCACCTGGATGTTCCACAGCACTACTGGCAAAATATACTGTGGGCAGATGAAACCAAAATGGAGTTGTTTGGGAAAAACACACAATACTATGTGTGGAGAAAAAAAGGCACAGCACACCAACATCAAAACCTCATTCTCACTGTAAAACATGGCGGAGGGAGCATCATGGTTTGGGGCTGCTTTGCTGCCTCAGGGCCTGGACGGATTGTTGTCACTGATGGGACAATGAATTCCAGGGTTTATCAAGACATTTTGCAGGAAAACGTACGACCATCTGTCCGCCAACTGAAGCTTCGCAGGGGATGGGTGATGCAACAGGACAATGACCCAAGGCATACAAGTAAGTCAATACAAAAATGGCTTCAACAGCACAGAACACGCCCTCTGGAGTGGCCCAGTCTGAGTCCTGACCTCAACCCGATTGAAATGCTGTGGCATGACCTTAAGAGAGCGATTCACACCAGACATCCCAAGAATATTGCTATACTGAAAGAGTTTTGTGAAGAGGAGTGGTCCAAAATTACTCCAGATCGTTGTGCAGGTCTGATCTGCAACTACAGGAAACGTTTGGTTGAGGTTATTGCTGCCAAAGGAGGGTCAACCAGTTATTAAGTCCAACGGTTCACATACTTTTTCCTCCCTGCACTGTGAATATTTACATGTTATGGGGGGGGGATATATAATATGTGTTAGATTTTAAAGTAACGCGACTGCACTTGTATACTGTTGCTCTTTAATTCCAGTGTAAAAATAGGACAAGCTGAATATATTAATAGATAGTAGAAATACACCGAAGGGAGGAGTAGAGGGATAGAAGAAAGAGGGGTAGAGAGGGTGGGAGAGAGGACTGGAGGGAGGGGGAGAAGGAAGGGAGGGAGTGTACCGGGAGAGGGGAGTGGTAGAGGGGGAGGAGAAGTAGGGTAGAGGGGAATGATGGAGGGAAGAAGGAAAGTTGGAGGGGGGCGAAGGAAAGGGTGTATGGAGGGTCGAAGAGGTACATTGGGTTTCTATTATGGGGGTATTGTTGACAAGAGGAATGGCTGTGTTTATTGTTTAATGTTATATGGCCCCGGTTCTGCACAGTATATATGTGACTGTACGAAAATGAAAATGGAAAATAAAAACACATTTACACACACAAAAAATATATATATATATATATATTTACATGTTATGTTCAATTAAACCATGGCAACATCTAATGTTTGTGTAGTATGATGTTCAGCAGACTGTGTTTTTCTATTGTTGTGACTTAGATTTATTATTATTTTTAAAAAAATATTAAAATTGGACTTAGATGAAGTTCAGAGCACATTTTATGCCCAATTCATGCAAAACTCCACGTAATCCCAAGGGGTTCACATACTTTTCTTTGCAACTGTAGATCCAGATTGAATCCACTCCAGATGCCATTTGGTTCCCCCAGCATTTGAATTCCAGCGATACTCACCATCCTCACTGCTGATCTCCATTTTTTCTACCCGGATGTCATCTGACTGGATCAGCTGCTCTCCTGCTCTGTTTCTGCTGCTGACCAGGGATCCCTCCTCCTCTTCCTCCTCCTCCTCCTCTTTCACAGGCGCCCGCCGTTTACCTCGGCCCCGGATCCTAGGGAGGCAGGACGAAGTGGGTCAGGCATGAGAAGAAGGGGCCGAAGAAGCTTCCCACCCGTGATCAAGATGGGGCTGACCTGGGTTAAGGCCTTCACAGCGTAACACCTTAACTGCCACCCACGTTGGCTCAGGGATTTGTGTGAACCCAGCTCCTGCCATCAAGCATCCCCGTGCGCGCAAGGGAGAGAAAGGCCCGGAGACACAGCTGTTCCCCTCTGCCAGTTTTCTGGCCTGAAGGAACACAACAGCAGGCATGGGAGGACAGCCACACCCCGTGGCTGTGTCCACACAGTCTTCACTGGGTGTGAAGGATTTGGATGCTAACCTGAATTTGACCTCTTTAATGCAGTGGTTCCCAAACTTGGCAACTTTAAGACTTGTGGACTTCAACTCCCAGAATTCTCCAGCCAGCTCTGCTCTGCTGGCTGGAGAATTCTGGGAGTTGAAGTCCACAAGTCTTAAAGTTGCCAAGTTTGGGAACCACTGCTTTAGTGGAATTGAGATTCTCTCGGGGTCCAATTGTGCAAACTTCGGTGAATTCTCAAGACAGAGGGTGGGGTTTCAAACCCTGCCTAGGGCCATTCCTTTAAACCAGCAGTGTCGCACTCGGGGTCCGTGGGCTGCATTTCCAGGATGGCCCCACAGCCCGCGATGTGGTCTGATCCGTCCCTTGGGGCTGGTCCTACAAAATTTAAGAGGCTGGCCTGCATCACTTCGGCCCGGTCTACCCAGTGCGAAGAGGAAACATGCCAGCAGTTTGGGGAGTGGTGTCAAGCTGGCCACACCCACCCAGTCAGCCACGCCCCCCCAAGGTCAACCACAGCCCTGATGTGGCCCTCAAATGAAATTGTTGTGGCCCGCCAGCAGCCAGTGGGGCTGGAAGCAGATTCGGAGAGTGAGGAGGTTGGGGAGGAAGGTGGGCCAGTCCTGGAGTCTGGGGAAGGCTCTGAGGAGGGCTCTGTGTCGGAGGCAGAGAGGGGGCCAGGGCCGTCCAACAGTTATCAGCTGCCTTCGGAGTCGGACATCAATGGGGCAGAAGAACAACTGGAGCCTGTTCCCAGTGTGCCCATGTGCAGAGTGTCCAGATGAAGGGAACAGCCAAAGAACAGGGGTGGATTTGGGAGTAAGGCCACAGGTGGACGATGAATGGCCCCTCCCAGAGGGAATAAAAGAGGAGTGAAAGGGGAGTGGAGTTTGCAGGAGACAATTTCTTCACTTAATTGGTTCGTGACTCTCCGAGACTCCTGGCCAAGTTCTGGAGAGATCGGCCTGGCAGCTCTCCAAGCCAGATAAGGTCTGTGACTGTAAATCCTCCCTTGAAAGACTTTGCTAGAGGTGAGTGAGCAGAATTCACAGTCAATTAATAGAAGGAGGTTTTTTTGGAACAAGGAGTTTGCTTCAGGCTCTTGGGAAGCCTTGGTCAGAACAGAAATTGAGATTGACACCCCTGCTCTACCCCTCTTCCACCCCTCCCAAGCAGCCACGTGGCTGACCTGGACCCGAAATCCCGCTCGTTGCTCTCGATGCCGAAGGGCATCAGGTCGTCAGCCTTAACCGGCTTCTCCTTCTTGCGTATCTTCTTCACCCGTCGCCTCGTCTTCTTGAAAGTGGTCTGCAGAGGAGGAGAAGGCAGGCTAGGAGTCCCGCAGGGCGGTCCCTTGGGCTGAGCCCCCCGCTACCCAAACGGCCCCACTGGCACCCGCCTCCCAGCCCCTTCCAAGGTGAAGAGTCCAGGCCGCCTGGACAACCCCATCCGGGCTGGGCCCCTTTCTCTGCCACCCCAGCTGCCAGCCTCTGGGGTCTGCCTCTCCCAACCCTTGGGGGTGTCTCTCCCACCCTACCATCTCTTCTGGGGTGAAGTACTCCGAGGCCAGGTGGAGGCTGGGCAGGTCCAACGACTGGGCCCGACTCTGCAGGCTCTCCCGGATATTTTGCAGCTCCCGTTCCCGGGAGCCGTCCGCCATTCCCACCGCATCCAGCTTGAAGGACTTCTTCCTCTCCCCTTCGATCTCTTCGTCATACTTGGAGAGGACACCCTTGTGCTTGAACTGAGGGGAGAAAGCGGGGGTGACTCACAGGGGGCTTTGGAGGGAGGATATGGGGCTCAAGGCAACCAGCCGGGCTCTGCTTTTTGGGCCCAAACATCTGGCTGCAAAATGGCGGCTCGGCTGGACACCCGGGGCCTTGGCTGGGCTCAAGTAGCAGATCCGGCCAGAAACCCCAATCGGCAAACCCCAAGGGCCGGGTTCACACCCAAATGACAAAACCATGTTCCATGCAACAGTGAATGTTTGCCTGAACCATCGGATCTGGCTCTGGGTTCCCTCTGCGATGGGCAGTTAGAATGCAGTCCTGCAGGGCTAACTCATGGCTCACTGCTAGCAGTTTGATCCTGACCGGCTCAAGTTCGACTCAGCCTTCTGTACTTCTTAGATAACCACCTTAGATAAGTCTAAGTGCTAATGCTATTTTCCTTCCTTCCTTCCTTCCTTCCTTCCTTCCTTCCTTCCTTCCTTCCTTCCTTCCTTCCATCCATCCATCCATCCATCCATCCATCCATCCATCCATCCATGGTGCACAATGGTTAAAATGCACTATTGCAGGCTAATTCTGCCCACTGCTAGCAGTTCGATCCTGACTGGCTCAAGGTCGACTCAGCCTTCCGTCCTTCCGAGGTGGGTAAAATGAGGACCCAGATTGTTGGGGGCAAGAGGCTGACTCTGTAAACCACTTAAAGAGGGCTGTAAAAGCACTGTGAAGCGGTAGATAAGTCTAAGTGCTAATGCTATTTTCCTTCCTTCGTTCGTTCGTTCGTTCGTTCCTTCCTTCCTTCCATGGTCCACAAAGGTTAAAATGCACTATTGCAGGCTAATTCTGCAGACTGCCAGCTGTTTGATTCTCACTGGCTCAAGGTCAACTCAGCCTTCCATCCTTCCAAGGTGGGTGAAATGAGGATCCAGGTTGTTAGGGGACAAGAGGCTGACTCAGTAAACCGCTTAAAGAGGGCTGTAAAAGCACCATGAAGCGGTAGATAAGTCTAATGCTATTTTCCTTCCTTCCTTGCCTGCCTGGAATGGTTAGAACACAGAATTGCAAGCAAATTCTGCCCACTGCCAGCAGTTCGATCCTGGCCGGCTCAAGTTCGACTCAGCCTTCCGTCCTTCCGAGGTGGGTCAAATGAGGACCCAGATTGTTGGGGGCAAGAGGCTGACTCTGTAAAACCACTTAGAGAAGCTGCAAAAAGAGAGGGGTCATTGGGAGCCAGAGAGGGTCCTAACTAAACCGCTTAGAGGACTGCAGAGCACTGAGAAGCGGTATATAAGTCTAAGGCTGTGATGGTGAACCTATGGCATAGGGCAATGGTTCCCAAACTTGGCAACTTTAAGACTTGTGGACTTCAACTCCCAGAATTCTCCAGCCAGCTTTGCTGCTCTGCTCTGCTGGCTGGAGAATTCTGGGAGTTGAAGTCCACAAGTCTTAAAGTTGCCAAGTTTGGGAACCACTGGCCTACAGGGAGCCATATTTGAGAGCACACCAGCCATCAGCTGATTTTTTTTACCCTTCCAGAGGGCCAGGGGAAGCCGTTTTTGCCCTCCCCAGGCGTCAGGAAAGCCTCCGGAGAGGCTGGGCAGAGGTCGCACACACATGTGCAGGTGGGGGGGGGGGAGATTGCGCGGGCACGCCATAAGAAGGAAGTTTGCCATCCCTGGCCTAAGGGGTCTTGCTATTTGGCCAGCGGCAGGAGGCATGTCTTCTCTGCTGTGGCATCCGCTTCATGGAAGATTCTCTCTGTCATCCGTCTGTCAGGGGAATTCTGGGAGTGGAAGTCCACACATCTGACAGTGGTGAAGGCGGAGAAACCCCTGATCTGCTGTGGAGCCCAGGAAGAGGACGGAGGGAGACTTACGACCACCATGTCGTCCACGCTCTCCTCTTCTTCGTAGGGTTTGTACTCCGGCTTCTTCTTGCGCAGCTCCACGTTCTTCTTGGCCTTCTCCTTGTCCACCATGTTGACGTTCACCAACACATCGCCACCTTCCTCCTCCAAGACACCTACAGGAAGGGAAGTCTGGGGTCAACTGGAGGAGGACCATGGGAGAACGCTGCTCCCCACCTTTACCCCGGGGCTGGCACCCAAAGCCATTTGCCACACCTGCTGGGCCAGCTCTGGAGTGTGGGGAGAGGCTCCGAGGGGAAGGCGGTTCCTGTTCTGTCCTAGGCTTCACCAAGTCACGAAAGAGACTCCAAAAAAAATCCCTTTTTATTTGGCTAATGTGAATTCCTTGCATTCCCATCCAGCAAAGTCCCGGCAAATGCGTCTTTCCAAGGTGAATTGCAACCACAGACCTTATCAGTCCTTGGAGAGTTGCCAGTTGCCGACAGCTTCTAATTGCAATGCTGTACAATGAAATACTTGGCCAGGAGACTCTGGGAGACACAAACTCAAGATAAGCAACTCTTCACACTAATAATGCGAACTGAGTGTCTCCTGCAAACTCCACTCCCCCTTTGCTCCTATTTATTTCCTCTGGGAGGGGCCATTCAACGTCCACCTGTGGCCTTCCTCCCAAGTCCACCCTTGTTCTTTAGCTGTTCCTTTCACCTGGCAGCTCTGCGCATACGCATGCTGGGAACAGGCTCCAGCTGTTCTTCTGCCTCACTGATGTCTGACTCTGAAGGCAGCTGATAACCGTCAGACGGCCCTGGCCCCCTCTCTGCCTCCGACGCAGAGCCCTCCTCAGAGCCTTATTACCAATTACCTCCACGCAACCAATTAGATCACATAGATTAGGCCTCCTCCGAGTTCCATCTGCCGGTCAGTGTCGACTGGCAACCACGCGGAGGAGAGCCTTCTCGGTAGCAGCTCCGACCCTTTGGAACGATCTCCCCGTGGAGATTCGTACCCTCACCACCCTCTAGACCTTCCGCACAGCCCTTAAAATCTGGCTATCCCGTCAGGCCTGGGGCTAAAGATTGTAACCCACCCGAATGGTATGAATGTTGTGTTTTTTAATTATGTATTGTTCTCACGTGTTAAATGTTTCTTTCCCCCCCCCCTCGAGTTGTAAGCCGCCCTGAGTCCCCCCAGGGAAAAGGGCGGCATATAAATAAAGTTTCATAACTCATAACTCATAACTTACTTGAGAGATCGCCTGCTGCCAATTACCTCCCAAAGACCCATTAGATCACACAGAGTAGGCCTCCTCCGGGTTCCGTCTACCAGCCAATGTCATGTGGCTACTACCCGGGGGAGGGCCTACTCTGTGGCAGCTCCGGCCCTTTGGAACGAACTCCCCGTTAAAACCTGGCTGTGTCGGCAGGCCTGGGGTCGATGAGTTCCCTTCCCCTCTCGAATCGTGTGGCTGTTGGTTGTTTTTTAAATGCCCTGTACTTTTGTAGTTTTTGTGTTTTTCCCTTCCCCTCCTTCGGGTTTGTGTGCCGCCCTGAGTCCCGCAGGGAATAGGGCGGCATATAAATAAAATGAAACTCAAACTCAAATTCAAACCTTCCCCAGACTCCAGGACCGGCCCAGATTCCTCCCCAACCCTCCTCACTGTCTGAGTTTGCCGCCACGACAGTTCCTACCTTTGTCTTTGAGGGTCAGGATGACGGTGTGTCCTTCCTGGAATGAATCGATGGTGTGCTCCACAGTCAGGCCCTTGAGATCCTGGCTACTGTAGCCCACCTGTTGGGAGCCAGAGAGCAGAAACGGGCATCAGAAGAGGCAGGGGAGGCGTGGAGGGAAATCTCCAGCTTTGGGAAGGCGAGAAACAGCGGGGGCAAATCAAGGAGCTGCCGAAAAGACGCCCTCAAATGATGCGTCTTTCAGCAGGAAGAATGTATTTTTTTACTTATTGTTATGAATGAATATACTCTTTGTGGGCCAAGAGGGATTGGACACACAAGGATTGGATGGATAGATAGAGGATAGATAGATAGATAGATAGATAGATAGATAGATAGATAGATAGGTAGATAGGTAGATAGTGGGTGGATGGATGGATAGAGGATAGATAGAGGATAGATAGATGATAGATAGATAGATAGATAGATAGATAGATAGATAGATAGATAGATAGATAGATAGATAGATACATAATACATAGATCAGTGTTTCTCAACCTTGGCAACTTGAAGATGTCTAGACTTCAACTCCCAGAATTCCCCAGCCAGCATTCGCTGGCTGGGGAATTCTGGGAGTTGAAGTCCGGACATCTTCAAGTTGCCAAGGTTGAGAAAGACTGCATTAGGAAAGATGAGAAGGATAATAGTGATACGGCCCTACTACATGAGTAAATATCCTTAGGCTGTGGGAATTAGGTGTTCAACAGAGTGATGGCATGGAGGGGAAAAAACTGTGTCTTGTATCCCACCGTAATTATTTTTACAAATGACTGAAGATAGCGAATATATCCACCTCTCCTTCCTATTTTCCCCACAAGAACCCTGCGAGGTGGGTTGGGCCAAGAGAGGGGTCCGGGGGGGGAGGTGGCGGGGCTGAGAGGTGGATTGTAAAGGCCGGTCTAAGTCAACGAGGAAGCCGGATTCACTTAACAACCGTGTGTCTAACTTAACAACCACAGCGATTCACTTAACAGCTGGGGCAACCAAGGTCATAAAATCGGCAAAGCCCGCTTAACTAACGTCCC
Source organism: Thamnophis elegans (assembly GCF_009769535.1). Classification (NCBI taxonomy): domain Eukaryota; kingdom Metazoa; phylum Chordata; class Lepidosauria; order Squamata; family Natricidae; genus Thamnophis; species Thamnophis elegans. Next base: position 16,522,002 of record NC_045557.1, on the reverse strand, counting down.
GCTTAGCAACATAACCTAATTGTGGTCGTTAAAGGGTACCTGGAATGGCTCGAGCTGTCCCTTTATTTTCCCCTTGGACCTCGAGAGTGGACAGCAAGAACGGGAAACCCCCCCCGAGTGAATTTTCTTCGCGTCAACTGGAAACCAAGGCAATCCTCTCAAAATTCAGCCCGGAATTTTGCTTGCAAGTCATCAAGGTCGCTGAGCAGATCACCCTTGACCTGACTCGATTTTACAGTGTCATCGTGGTCATTCATTCATTCATTCATTCATTCATTCATTCATTCATTCATTCATTCATTCATTATATTTATATGCTGCCCTTTTCCCCCAAAGGGGACTCAGGGCGGCTAACAAATCAAATCAGGGAAGGGGGGGTGTACAGACAAAAAATAAAAAATAAAAACGATACATAACAATACATAATTTAAAAACACACAACAGTCATACCATTCGAGAGGCGTGGGGGGGGGCAACAGCTCTTTAGCCCCAGGCCTGTCGGAACAGCCAGGTTTTAAGGGCTTTGCGGAGGAAGGCCTGGAGGGTGGTGAGGGTGCGAATCCCCACGGGGAGTTCGTTCCAGAGGGTCGGAGCAGCCACAGAGAAGGCTCTCCTCCGGGTAGTCACCAGTCGACACTGGCCGGCGGATGGGATTCGGAGGAGGCCTAATCTGTGGGATCTAATCGGTCTAGTGGAGGTGATTGGCAGCAGGTGGTCATTGAGTGAGTCCCGGTGTCATTAAGCGAAAGGGACACAAATTGCAGTCAGATGACTATGAGAAGCTACATCCAGACGCAAAGGTGATGATGATGATCCCGCCACACACAGGGCGTGGGTGTGTAGAGTGTGTGTGTATGTGTGTGGCAGTTGTCACTTCGAGGAAGGGTTGCAAGTCATTTTGGAGAGGTCCATCGTAACTCTGAACCGTTGTTAAGCGGCCTATCCGTTAAATGAGAAGGGGCCTCTTACCTTCTTCTTCTGCCCAAACTCCTCCTCCACGAGGCTGCTGATTCCGAATTCCTGGTCCATCTCCTCCAAGAGCTTGGCCTGGGTGAGGAATTTGATTTGATTTGATTTATTGCATTTCTATGCCGCCCTATTCCCAGAGGGACTCAGGGCGGCTCACAAACCAAAGTAAGGGGCGGGGGATACAAACAGGAGGAAAACAACAGACAAACAACTGCAACAATTTTAATAACAATCAACAACCACACAATTCGAGCGGGGAAGGAAGGGGCTGCAAGCATGAGAGGCGGGAGGGGCTGCTCCAAGCCTCTCAAGGAAGGCATTACAGAGAACAGCCTTGGCTTAGGATCACAATTAAGACGTCACTCAAGACGTCGCCAGCTGCCCCACTTCGGTCATTTAGAAAAGAGAGAGACTTTCAAGGCCACTTTTGGCCAAAAGTCAAACTCTGCTAAAGCCCAGGGTCGCAGGAGAAGAAAAACCGGATCTAAGGTTTTCGCGTCCAAAGTGTCTGGTTAACTTTTCACTTGTCCAAAACCTTCAACTCCCACAATCCCCCAGCCATCACTTGTGGACTTCAACTCCCAGAATCCCCCAGCCATCACTTGTGGACTTCAACGCCCAGAATCCCCCAGCCATCACTTGCGGACTTCAACGCCCAGAATCCCCCAGCCATCACTTGCGGACTTCAACTCCCAGAATCCCCCAGCCATCACTTGTGGACTTCAACTCCCAGAATCCCCCAGCCATCACTTGTGGACTTCAACTCCCAGAATCCCCCAGCCATCACTTGTGGACTTCAACTCCCAGAATCCCCCAGCCAGTGTCCACAAGCATTGCTGACTGGGGAATTTTGGGGGTTGATGCCCACAAGTCTTACAGTTGGGAGACTCTGCCTTGCCATAGAAGAGGGGTTCCCAACCTTTTCTACACCCCCAGAACGCTTCTGATATATTATCGCACCGCTTACAAAAGTAAATACCGGGTATGAATTATGCATATACATTATAATTTTGAAATTTCAAAATTGCACACACACACCCCTTGAATATTATCTTGCACCCCCGGCTGGTCACCCCTGCAGTAGAATCATAGAATCCCAGGGCTGGAAGGGACTTTGGAGGTCTTCTAATCCAGTGTTTCTCAACCTTGGCAACTTGAAGTCCATAGGACTTCAAGTTGTCAAGGTTGAGAAACACTGTTCTAATCCAACTCAATGCAGCCCAACCTTTCCTTGAAAACCCCCCAGGGCTTCAAAAGGTCCCCAGCACTGACCCTCTTCTCCGCCATCTCTTTCTCCAGCTGCAGCTTCCGGCTTCTCTCAATCCAGGCCGCCGTATCGTCCAGCCAGGGGTCATCTTCACCCAGGGATTTGACTTTCCTAAAGACACAAAAGTACCAGCCGCTTACGGGAAGCTCTCGTCCCAGCCCTGAGATGACCAGGGAAGGCGGAATTTACGAAAGCAGATCCAGCTAAGAAACATATATAGTTAGGCCAAACACAGGCAGTCCTCGACTTACAACAGTTTGTTTAATGACCGTTCCAAGTTCCAAAAGAGGGGCTTACGACTGCTGAGGTCACAGGATCAAAAGTCAGACGCTTGGCGACTAACTCATCTTTACGACGGTGTCCTGGGCTCAGCCGATCCCCTCTTGCCGCCTTCTGACCAGCAATGAGGAAGCCACTTAACGACCGTGTGACTAACTTAACAATGGCAGTGATTCACTTAACAGCTGGGGCAAGCAAGGCCGCTAAATGGGCAAAGCCCGCTTCACTAAAGCCCCGCTTAGCAACATAACCTGTGGGCTCAATTGTGGCCGTGAAGCCGAGGACTGCCTGTGATTTAGAAGCAGTTTTCAAACCGCGAAGAATCAAAAGGGCTACCCGAGTTTCTGGTTTAAAAGCCGCTTCTCCTTGGCGGCTGCTAGTTTCTCCCGGATCTCCTCCCGCTGCCTGAGGGCGATAGGGTTGATGACCTCCGCAGCCACTGGGTCCTCCTTGCTTCCGGTCTCTGCAGGGGGAGGAGGAGACAATAGGGAGACCAGGTAAAATGAGCTTTACTGCCTAAAACTGTGTTTCTCAACCTTGGCGACTTTAAATCCTGTGGACTTCAACTCAGCTTTGCTGGCTGGGGGATTCTGGGAGTTGAAGTCCACAGGATTTAAAGTCGCCAAGGTTGAGAAACACTGACCTAAAACAATGATAAACAAGGCAGCAGTTCAGCTAGTTGTTCTAGGAAAAATGTGATAAATGTACTTTTATGCCTTCATTTTTTTCTGCTTTTGAAATATTACATTTAGCAACAATAAAATGGAAAAACTTTTGTAATATCATTTCTCTTTTCCCCCTTTCTGTCTCTCTTTCCCTGCCTCTCTCTTTCTCTGCTAACCTCCCTTCCCCCCTCTTTCTCTCCCTCTTTCTGTTTCCCTCCCTCCTTCCCTCCCTCTTTCCCTCCCTTCCCCTCTGTTTCCCTCCCTTCCCCTCTGTTTCCCTCCCTCTCCCTCCCTTCCCCTGCCTCTCTCTCCCTCCATTTCCCTCCCCTCTCCCTCCCTCTCTTTATCTCTGTTTCCCTCTCCCTCTTTCTTTCTCTCCCTTTCTCTCCCTCCTTTTAGCCATACAATTTGGGATGGGGTGGGAGTAGAAACAGATTTCCGGGGTGGGGTGGGGGGGAGAATTGCAACTACAGGAACCTGGAGCCCCACTCATCTGAGAACACAGATAAACCTCCAAGCCCAGTTGCCTCTTGAAAAAAGCCCCTTTGGGTCAACCAGGACCTGGACGACTGAGAATCTCCAGACATTTAAAGCAGGGTTAAAAAGCAGAATATTGGCAATCCCAGAAGGCCTTGACTAATTTTACAAGGAAAGCGATTGTTTTGCAGGCAGGATGCAGTGGGCCAGTCCAGACCAAAATTGCTGCCAGTTCAGTGGGAAAACCTGATAAAACAGCTGCTGAAGAAGCAGAGAAAATACCCCATGAAATAATTCCTACAAGCTCTCAAGATTCTTGCTACCATACAGTTAAAAAAAAAAATCAGGGATACTTGATTTTGGATTAGATGACATAACACAGAATTTGTCACAGACGCCTGAAGAACGTAAGCAGGAGACAAACAAAGCCTCCGTGGCAAAAGGACAGAAGTTGAAAGGCCAACTTACCCTTCTTGATTGTGTTGATCTCCAGAGGCTTCAGCCCAAGTTTAGCTCGAAGTTTACTATTGAGAAAGAGAGGGAAAAAGCAAGAAAATGCATGTAATTTTGTGCACCGGTTGTTGGACCAGAAAACAGAATCTCTGAGGGGTCCCTGGTGCTCCCCGTTTTCTTGAAAATGTTTCATTTCCCGACAAGGTAACACCATCAGTTAAGATGTGGCTTTTCCTCTCTGAAAATCAAACAGTAACTGATGGAACGTAGGATCCTAGGGCTGGGAGGGACCTCAGAGGCCCTCTAGTCCAACCCCCTGCTCAAAGCACGAGACTTATGGCAACACAATCAAATGGTTGTCCAATCTTTTCTTGAAAGCCTCCAAGATCAGTGTTTCTCAACCTTGGCTACTTGAAGATGTCTGGACGTCAACTCCCAGAATTCCCCAGCCAGCATTTTCTGGCTGGGGAATTCTGGGAGTTGAAGTCCAGACATCTTCAAGTGGCCAAGGTTGAGAAACACTGATCTATGTATTAGTTATCTATCTATCTATCTATCTATCTATCTATCTATCTATCTATCTATCTATCTATCTATCTATCTATCTATCATCTATCTATCTATCTATCTATCTATCCTCTATCCATCCATCCACCCACTATCTACCTATCTATCATCCATCCATCCATCCATCCATCTATCATCTATCTATCCTCTATCCACCCACTATCTATCTATCTATCTATCTATCTATCTATCTATCTATCTATCTATCCTCCATCTATCCATCCATCCATTATCTATCCATCCACTATCTACATCCATCCACCCATTATCTATCTGTCTATCCACCCCATTATCTATCTATCATCCATCCATCTCCTATCTACTCTTATGTATCATCTCTAACACCTCTCTCTCTCTCTCTGTTATCTATGATTTATGCATTCCCCAGATTCCCCAGCCAGCAAATTCTGGGAGTTGGACATCTTCAAGTAGCCAAGGTTGAGAAACACTGCTCCAAGTGATGGAGCAGCCACAACTTCTGGAGGGAAGCCGTTCCACTGGGGGGATTGTTCTCATGATCATTTCTCCTCATTTCTCTCGGTGAGATTCCATCAGTTGCTTCTTGGGAATAAGTCAAACCCCCTTTCTCTATGGAAGCCCCTCAAATACCGGAAGGCGGCTGTGTTTCTCCAATCCTTCTCTGACGTTGATTGGACATGCCTGGCTCTCTCAACCGCTCCCCACACGGTTTGTCTCCAGATCCTTCATCCCCTTAGTTGCTCTTCCGACCTTCTAGTCCACCTTAGTGACTTTAAGTCCTGTGGACTTCAACTCCCAGAATCCCCCAGCCAGCGCAGCTGCGCTGGCTGGGGGATTCTGGGAGTTGAAGTCCACAGGACTTAAAGTCACCAAGGTTGAGAAACACTGTTCTAGCCTGTGTTTTATATCATGGTGACCAGGACTGGATGCCGGATTCCACTCAAGGAACGAGCAACTCAGGCAAACAGGAAGCAATGGCCGAATCAAGCAACCAGCCATAACCCTCTCACCTTCCCTTGTATGTAAACAGCAAACTGCCTCCCTTCTGGCACTGATGAGGTTCCCTAGTTGGGCCATGAAACGTCTGCAAGGAAACAGCCAAGCTCAGAGAGCACCAAGGACCCCCCAGTCCTCCTCCTCCTCCTTCCCTCCCCATGAAACCCCCTCCCTTCTAGCACTGATGAGGTTCCCTAGTTGGGCCATAAAACATCTGGAAGAAAACCACCAAGCTCAGAGAGCACCAAGGACAGCCACAGTCCTTCTCCTCTTCTCTGCAAACCCCGGTTCTAGCACTGATGATGTTACTTAGTTGGGTCATGCCTTCAAGGAAATCACAAAACTCAGAGAGCACCAAGGACCCCACAGTTCTCCTCCTCCTCTTCCCCTCATCCTCCTCCTCCTGTCCTAAACACCCTCCCTTCTAGCACTGATGATGTTATCCACCTGGGTCAAGAAATGCCTGCAAGGAACCCACCAAGCTCAGAGAGCACCAAGGACCCCACAGTTCTCCTCCTCCTCTTCCCCTCCTCCTGCTGTCCTAAACACCCTCCCTTGTAGCACTGATGATGTTACTTAGTTTGGTCAAGAAATGCCTGCAAGGAAATCACAAAACTCAGAGAGCACCAAGGACCCCCCAGTTCTCCTCCTCCTCTTCCCCTCCTCCTCCTGTCCTAAACACCCTCCCTTCTAGCACTGATGATGTTACTCAGTTGGGTTATGAAATGTCTTCAAGGAAATCACAAAACTCAGAGAGCACCAAGGACCCCACAGTTCTCCTCCTCCTCTTCCCCTCCTCCTGCTGTCCTAAACACCCTCCCTTGTAGCACTGATGATGTTACTTAGTTGGGTCAAGAAATGCCTGCAAGGAAATCACAAAACTCAGAGAGCACCGAGGACCCCCCCAGTTCTCCTCCTCCTCTTCCCCTCCTCCTCCTGTCCTAAACACCCTCCCTTCTAGCACTGATGATGTTACTTAGTTGGGTTATGAAATGTCTTCAAGGAAATCACAAAACTCAGAGAGCACCAAGGACCCCCCAGTTCTCCTCCTCCTCTTCCCCTCCTCCTCCTCCTCCTGTCCTAAACACCCTCCCTTCTAGCACTGATGATGTTACTTAGTTGGGTCATGAAATGTCTTCAAGGAAATCACAAAACTCAGAGAGCACCAAGGACCCCACAGTTCTCCTCCTCCTCTTCCCCTCCTCCTCCTCCTCCTGTCTTAAACACCCTCCCTTCTAGCACTGATGATGTTACTTAGTTGGGTCATGAAATGTCTTCAAGGAAATCACAAAACTCAGAGAGCACCAAGGACCCCACAGTTCTCCTCCTCCTCTTCCCCTCCTCCTGCTGTCCTAAACACCCTCCCTTCTAGCACTGATGATGTTATCCACCTGGGTCAAGAAATGCCTGCAAGGAACCCACCAAGCTCAGAGAGCACCAAGGACGCCACAGTTCAACCCTGACCTACCCATCTTCTGTTGGGACAGCGGCTCCCAAGGTGACTTTTTTCTTTAATTAAAGAGATTTCTATGGGAAAATCCAAGGCCTTTCAGGAAAAGGACAGACTGGCAGCGGAGAAGTATTTCCCCAAGCACAGATAAGCAACCTCTGCTCCCCTCTTCCTCCCATCCCCACCAACTGCACCCCAGACTGCAGGGTGGCGTTGTACGGGGAGACATATAACATTAAATGGTATGGTTGTTGTGTGTTTTTAAATTTTGTATTGTTATGTCTCGTCTTTTTTATCCCCCTGTCTGTACCTCCTTCCCTGATTGAATTGTGAGCCACCCTGAGTCCCCTTCGGGGAAAAGGGCGGCATATAAATGTAATAAATAAATAAATTAATAAATAAATTAATAACATTAATAATTAATAACATTCCTTTCTCCAAGAGTCAAGGACATCTTGACCTGCATCTGGAGGGGTGTGACTGGGAGGCATCTCCAGTTGGGACGGGGCCTGATTGGACCATGGGATGGACATGTGGGCGCTGGGCAGGGACGTGGACTTTCTTTTAGGTGGGGAAAACCTGGAGCCCTTCAGATTTGGGTTTTCCCAGATGTGCCAATATGGACCTCTCATAAAATGGAGTCTTCTTTCCTTGGGGGGTTTCATTTGGAACCACGACACAGAGGATTAGCTACAAGAGGGACGTCCCAGATATAAAGCCAATTTCCCAATGGATTTAATTCACTCACTTTGTCTCCTCAATGCTGAGCGAGGCGTCTCCTCCGGACGAAGACTTCGAGCTAACCGCTATTTGGGGATGAAGACAGGGAGAGAAATTAGTCAGCAGCAAGTAAAGATTGTGAGTTGGCAACTATCTCATGGGTTTTGTTTTCTTTTTGCACAACTTGATCCCCCAAATGGTCAGATTTCAGTTCCTTTTGGGAGTTTTGAGAATGGTCTAGTCTAAAGAGAAAAACTAAGGATTTGCACAGTTGGCACCTCAGAGACACCCACAAAGGAAATAGCTCTGAAACAGGTGTCCTACCTGAGGAAAGACAATGCGATATGAATATTCAATTTTTAAAGGCTAGGAATATTCTCTCTTCAGCAACCTCTTCCACAGCTTAATTTAATTTGTTATCAATTCAGCACACCACGGTTTGATTGCACCCACGGATTCTCTCAAATCCACTTTGGCTGCCAATTTAGATCTTGCCGTGTAAGCTGGGATTTTCGCAGCACCGAATGCTTTAAGCCAGTGTTTCTCAACCTTGGCCACTTGAAGATGTCTGGATTCTGGGAGTTGAAGTCCGGACATCTTCAAGTGACCAAGGTTGAGAAACACTGATCTATGTATTAGTTATCTATCTATCTATCTATCTATCTGTCTGTCTGTCTGTCTGTCTGTCTGTCTGTCTATCTATCTATCTATCTATCTATCTATCTATCTATCTATCTATCTATCATCTATCTATCCTCTATCCATCCATCCATCCATCCATCCATCCACCCACTATCTATCTCTCTCTCTCTCTCTATCTATCTATCTATCCTCTATCTATCCATCCACCCATTATCTATCCATCCACTATCTACATCCATCCACCCATTATCTATCTGTCTATCCACCCATTATCTATCTATCATCCATCCATCTCCTATCTACTCTTATGTATCATCTCTAACACCTCTCTCTCTCTCTCTGTTATCTATGATTTACCATCTATGCCAGTGTTTCTCAACCTTGGCCACTTGAAGATGTCCAGACTTCAACTCCCAGAATTCCCCAGCTGGGGAATTCTGGGAGTTGAAGTCCAGACATCTTCAAGTGACCAAGGTTGAGAAACACTGCTTTAAGCTGAGAAAAGCAAACTCAGGGAGGAGGAAATAGGCCCCTCCCTAAAATGGAGGGGGGAGGGTTACAACCTGTGGACATGGCTGTCTCAGGAATTCTGGGAGTTGAAGTCCACTAGTCGTACAGAGGCCATAGTTGCCCACCCCTAAGGACAGACTTGTCTTCCCTCAACTTCCTTTGAGCCTCACCATTCTGACTTAAAATCAGATTCCTATTTATTTTATTTATTTATTTATTAGACTTATATACCGCTTCATAGGGCTTTCAGCCCTAAGCGGTTTACAGATTTTTAGCAAATTGAGTCAGCATATTGCCCCCAAAGTTTGGGTCTTCATTTCACCCACCTCGGAAGGATGGAAGGCTGAGTCAACCTTGAGCCGGTGAGATTAGAACCGCTGAACTGCAGATAACAGTCAGCTGAAGTGGCCTGCAGTACTGCACCCTAACCACTGCGCCATCTCGGCTCCTATTATGGGATTTAACTCATGGGAGAAGATGGAATATTTGCCACCATCATTTGTAATGCAAAAACATTTTTTTAAAAAGAATTAAGAGTAGAATGAGCTGGAAGGGACCTTGGAGGTCTTCTAGCCCAGCCCCCTACTCGAGCAGGAGAACCTACATACCATTTTGGATAGGGTCCCCCTAAAAACCTTCAGTGTTGGGAGCACCCGCGATCTCTGGAGGCAGTTTAATTTAATCTAGTGTACAACAGAGACAAGTGCAGGCAGTCCTCGAGCTAGGACCACAATTGATCCCAAAACTTCTGTCGCTAAGCGGGTTTCCCCCCCATTTTATGACCGAGCTTGCCACAGTTGTTAAGCGAATCACTGCAGCTGTAAAGTTAACAACTCAACTGTTAAGCTTCCTCATTGACTCTGCTTGTCAGGTCGCAAAAGGGGAATTATGTGGCCCCGGGACACCGCGACCGTCATAAGCACAGGCCAGTTAATAAGCGTCCAAATTCCGATCACGTGGCCAGGGGGGGGGGGGATGCTGCAACAACGGTTGCAAATCACTATTTTCAATGCCGTTGTAACTTTGAACAGTCACTAAATCAGTGTTTCTCAACCTTGGCAACTTGAAGATATCCGGACTTCAACTCCCAGAATTCCCCAGCCAGCATTTGCTGGCTGGGGAATTCTGGGAGTTGAAGTCCGGACATCTTCAAGTTGCCAAGGTTGAGAAACACTGCACTAAATGAACTTGCTGTAGCTTGACCACTGCATGTAACGTCCTGGAAGATTTACGGATAGTTCAATGCATCTCCGGATTAAACTGGTTTGTCCAAAATTCAGGAATTACATGGAAAAATGGGAGGAAATCCTCCGAAGCCGCCTGTCTGGAGCGAGTCCTTCCCTATCCTGATACAATGGAGATCATAAGCGGTTGCATCAAATCCAGTCCCCGTCTGGAGTCACATTGCTCCACCAGCTCAATGGAGGCGGGAAGCCTCAGGGAAGGAGGACAACGAACGCTGGCTGGGGAATTCTGGGAGTTGAAGTCTGGACATCTTCAAGTTGCCAAGGTTGAGAAACACTGTCCTATTGGTATCTTGTGATCGATTACTTCATTGTTTGTATGTACACTGAGAGCTGAGACAGAAACACTGATCTATGTATCATCTATCTATCTATCTATCTATCTATCTATCTATCTATCTATCATCTATCCTCTATCCATCCATCCACCCACTATCTACCTATCATCCATCCATCATCTATCCATCCACTATCTACATCCATCCACCCATTATCTATCTGTCTATCCACCCATTATCTATCTATGTATCATCCATCCATCTCCTATCTACTCTTATGTATCATCTCTAACACCTCTCTCTCTCTCTCTGTTATCTATGATTTACCATCTATGTCAGTGTTTCTCAACCTTGGCAACTTGAAGATGTCTGGACTTCAAGTCCCAGAATTCTGGGAGTTTGAAGTCCAGACATCTTCAAGTTGCCAAGGTTGAGAAACACTGCCCTACACAAACGGTGACAGGTTTTGACCTTCTTTGCCAGCAATGGTCAACTCTGATCCCCACCCAACATGGTGCCTGCCTGGACTCCTTGTTTAAGTGCGGTCTTGCCTCTACCCCCTGAGTGTGACTGTGGTGCTCCTTGACAAAATATCCCCCACACTGTGACAGAGTGTCCACCAAGAGCTCACCGGTACCAGCCCAATGCCTGATTTTTTTCAACATAGAATACCCTGTCCTTGAATGATGGGTAGTTAACATTCGAACTACTATAAGTCCATAAAGGGACGCGGTGGCTCAGGGGCTGAGATGCTGCGCTTGTCAATTAGAAAAGTCGGCAATTCAGTGGTTCGTATCCCTAGCGCCGCGTAACGGAGTGAGCTCCCGTGACTTGTCCCAGCTTCTGCCAGCCTAGCAGTTCGAAAGCAGATTAAAAAATGCAAGTGGAAAAACAGGAACCAGCTTTGGTGGGAAGGGAACAGCGTTCCGTGCGCCTTCGGTGTTGAGTCATGCCGGCCACATGACCACGGAGACGTCTTCGGACGGCGCTGGCTCTTCGGCTTTGAAAGGGAGATGATCACCGCCCCCTAGAGTCAGGAACGACTCGCAGATAGGTGAGAGGGGAACCTTTACCTTTAAAAGTCCATGTATTTGCCATTCGCTAAATAAATGATTCCTTGTGCATTCCATGGGAAAAGCAGGGGAGGAAGAGCGCTTTGGCATCCCAACTGCCAGGCTCTTATATCCTGCTCCATAATTCATGAGCCTCTTTGCATCCGGAGCCTTCTCAGGCATGAGGCTCCCAAGAGCTTTTCTCGGAAAAAGCCAGGCTTCAGCAAGTCCTTGGAGAAAGACGACTCGGCTGCTTTCAATAGGAATGAGGCTTTGCAGAAATAAATCCCTTTGGAAAGCTTGCCACTCGAGAGGTTGTGGGAACGCAACGAAGGCCAGGATAATACATTAGGCAATTCAGGCATTGCATCACATGTGAATGCAGTGAGGCTGCAGGGTTAAGCCAAGTGTAAGATGAAGCATGTGGGGTGAACCCACGACGACAACTGGGCCCTAAAATTTCTGTCGCTAAACGAAACATTTGCGAAATGAATTTTTGCCCCCTTTGACACAGTTGTTAAGCAAATGACCTAAGCAGGGGGTTGGACTAGAAGACCTCCAAGGTCCCTTCCAACTCTGTTATTCTAGTCAGTGCTATTCTAAATGTTTTTTTTTTTTAATAAAATTTATTTTAACAAAATGCTTTTGGACTAAAGATCTATCCAAAGAGTAGTTTTCCATTTAAGATACATTAATAATTTTGTTTATTCAACATGGAACGGAGCTGAGTTATGTAGCATGAGGCTGTATAATCTGCAATATTTATGCAACTCATTCAATGAATCCAACCCCTGTAAGCTAAATAGGAAACCTTCATTTTGTTTGCATATAATCGTATTAAACATTCTAACTACCAGCACGAATGAGTCCGTACATTGAAAGAACACTTGACATTGCAGACCCATCAGGGTGGCAGCGCCTGTTAGCGGGCATCCACTCACCTGCTGCCCGCCACGTCCCTCACCTGGTTGTGTCCCTGCCACATCGCCAGCCGTCCCATTGAAGTGAACGGGACTGTCGGTGAATCAACAGCTGGTCAGAAGGGGAGCTACTGTGGGACAGAGATGATGGTGGCTGTTTAAAAAACATGATTTAAATTGAGTTGATTTAAATCAAGCCTTTTTACTAATGATTTCAATCGTGATTTAAATCAAATTCACCCATTCTGGCAGCCAATGCCGCTCCCTCCAAAGAAGTGACAAATGTGCAAATTTGGACTGGCACAAAACTACGCAGGATGCTGAGTTTTGAGCCAGCTGAAGCTTCCGGATGGTCTCCCAGGTAAGAGCGCATTATAATAGTCCAAATGAGAGACCACAAGAAGGGCCTGTTGGCCCAGCTATGTGTTACAGCTAACGCACTTCCACTTACGAGTACAGCAAAAGCTTACTCCATGCCCCATATGCCCGAGGATACTTTTCTCCGTGAGTCAGCCAATTCATTCATGTGTTAGCCCAACCGGAGAGCTGTCAAGTCAACATATGCACAACAGTTAATCATTATACCAGACCAGAAAAACATCAAGCAACTTTCTTGCAATCACAGTTCCTAATGACGCCTTAGAGCAGGGGTCAATACAATAGCAGAGTTGGAAAGGACCTTGGAGGTCTTCTAGTCCAACCCCCTGCCTAAGCAGGCAACCCTATACTGTTTCAGACAAATGGCTATCCAACATCTTCTTAAAGACTTCCAGTGTTGGGGCATTCACAACTTCTGGAGGCAACTTCTGTTCCACTAATTGTTCTGACTGCCAGGAAGTTTCTCCTCAGTTCTAAGTTGCTTTTTTCCTTAATTATCTTCCACCCATTGCTTTTTGTTCTGCCCTCAGGTGCTTTGGAGAAGAGTTTGACTCCCTCTTCTTTGTGGCAACCCCTGAGATATCGGAAGACTGCTATCATGTCTCCCCTGGTCCTTCTATTCATTAAACTAGACATATCCAGTTCCTGCAACTGTTCTTCATATGTTTTAGTCTCCAGTCCCCTAATCCTCTTTGTTGCTCTTCTCTGTACTCTTTCGAGAGTCTCCACATCTTTTCTACATCATAGCGACCAAAACTGAATGCTGTATTCCAAAAGTGGCCTTTCCAAGGCCTGATAAAGTGGTATTAACCCTTCATGTGATCTTGATTCTATCCCTGTTTATGCAGCCTAGAACTGTGTTGGCTTTTTTGGCAGCTGCTGCCCACGGCTGGCTCCTATTTAAGTGGTTCTCCACTAGGACTCCAAGATCCCTCTCACAGTTACTGCTATTGAGGAAGGTACCACCTATACTGTACCTGTGCATTTGGTTTTTCTTGCCTAAATTTAGAACCTTACTCTTTTCACTGTTGAATTTCATTTTGTTAGATAGTGCCCAATGTTGAAGTTTGTCGAGATCCTTCTGTATCTTAAGCCTGTCCTCTGGAGTGTTGGCTATTCCTGCCAGCTTGGTGTCATCTGCAAATTTGATGAGTTCCCCATTTATCCCCTCATCCAGATCACTGATGAAGATGTTGAAGAGTTACTGGGCCTAAAACAGAGCCTTGGGGTACTCCACTGCATACCTCCCTCCAAGTAGATGGACAACTTTTTAAAGACTTGGTGAACTTTAACTCCCAGAATTCCTCACCCAGTGCAATGTGGGAGTTGAAGTCCACCAAGTCTTAAAAGCTGCCCATTTTGGGGATCTCTGCCATGGGGAGACCCCAAAACCTTTCTTCCATCAGCCACTTTTTGATCTATCCTTTCATCACTGAATCTCAGGCAAAGATCCTCTAGCCATCTCAAAAAAAATCAACAGAGTAAATACAAGAAAAAAGTCATTCTCACAGCTTTGAAATCAGGGGAGGGTGGAGTAGTTGAAGCCCCCCCTCAACGAGCAAAGATGGCTAGGGAATTCTGGGAATGGAAGTCCATTTTCAGGTTGCGTGGAAACTGAGGAAAAAGGGCTGTAGGCAGTGCTTCAGAGGGCCATAAATCGAGGACTACCTGTATGTGATTTATTAGATTTAGGGCCCCCTACAGCCCTTTTTCCTGTTTCCAAACGTTAAAAGTTACAATATCACTGAAAAAAGCGACTTCTGACCGTCTTTCACACTTACGACCGTTGTGACATCACCACGGTCCCATGATCAAAATTCAGACCCTTGGCAACTGACTCGTATTTCTGACGGTTGCAGTGTCCTGGGGGGTCATATGATTCTCCTTTGTGACCTTTTGGCAAGGGAAGTCGATGGGGAAGCCACCTTCACTTAAAAATCATATTACGAACTTAACAACTGTAGTGATTCGCTTAACAACAGGGGCAAGAAAGGTTACAAAAACAAGGCCAAAAACACTTAACCAGGGTCTCACTTAGCAACAGAAATTGTGGACTCAATTGTGGTCGTACGTCGAGGACTACCTGTATAACCGATGTCAATTCCGATCATCCCTTGAGGCAAAGCAGGGCGGAGCAGCGCCAACCGACAAGCTATTTGCATAGCAGAATATCGGTAGTCCTCGACTTACAACCATTCGTTTAGCGACCATTGAAAGTTACAATGGCATTGAAAGAAATGACTTCTGACCGTTTTCACAGTTACGACTGTTGCAGCATCTACATGTGATCATACAGATGATCAAAACTCACGACATTTGACAGCTGATTCATATTTATGACGGCTGCAAAATCAGTGAGGAAACCAAATTCACTTAACAACTGTATTATCAATTTAGCGATCGCAGTGATTCACTGGACAACTGTAGCCAGAAAGGCGGCAAAACTCACGTAACTGTCTCAGTTAGGAACAAATTTTGGGCTCACCTTTGGCCATAAATCGAGGACTACCTGTAGTTACGCAGAAACAGGTAAACCTCGAATTACAACCATTCGTTTAGCAACCATTCAAAGCTGCAACAGCACTAAAAGCGACGACTTTCAACCACACCTCATACTTGCGTCCTTATGGTCATGTGATCAAATTCAGGTACTTGGCAGATGACTCGCAGTTATGACGGTCGCAACGTCCCATGGATCACACAATCCCCTTTTGCGACTTTCTGACAAGCAAAGTCCATGAAGGAAGCCACATTCACTTAAATAACCAGGTTACTGACTTATCAACTGCACCGATTCACTTAACGACCATGACCTGAAAGGTCGCAAAACGGCTCAAACCTGACAGTCACAGCTCAAATCTGACCTCACTTAAAACCGTCTTGCTCACAACAGAAATTTGAGATAAAATGTCGTCCTAAGTTGAGGACTACCTACGGTCATGTGATCAAATTCAAGTACTTGGCAGATGACTCGCAGTTATGACAGTCGCAACGTCCCATGGATCACACAATCCCCTTTTGCGACTTTCTGACAAGCAAAGTCCATGAAGGAAGCCACATTCACTTAAATAACCGGGTTACTGACTTATCAACTGCACCGATTCACTTAACGACCATGACCTGAAAGGTCGCAAAACGGCTCAAACCAGATGGTCCGCTTAACTTATCAAAATTTGGGGCTCAGTTGTGAGCGTAAGTCGAGGACTGCCGATGCTCCCTGCCCGTTCACGCCACCCCTGCGAGGTAGGCCGCTGAGAAGCCCTTCCCCCCCCCCGAGTCCGCACCTGCGCCCTGGGCGCCTTCGTGGCCCTCGTCCCGCTTCTCCCGCTGGCTCCGCCGCCCCGACTCGCCCTCCTGCCCGGCGGCGGCGCTGCTGCGGCTGCCCCGGGTGGAGGAGGAGGCGGCCTCATCCCCGCCGCCGCCGCCCCGCCGGCCGCTCCGTTCGCCCCGGCTGCGGCTCCTTTTGCTCCGCCGCTCGCTGCCTCCGCCGCCGCCGCCGCGGTGCTTGTGCTTCTTGTGCTCGCGGTGGCGGGACGAGGAGGAGGAGGAGGCGGCGCCGCCCGCCGAGGAAGACGAGGCCGCGGGCGGCGCGGAGTCCTCGGAAGCTTCGCTGCGGTCGCGGTGCCGCTTGGAGGAGCCCATCGCGAGAAAATGGCGGCTCCCTCCCCTCCCCAAGCGGAGGCCGTGCAGAACGGCGCTTCCGCGTTGCCGGCAGTCCACTTCCGGGGCGGAGTCCCACTTCCGGGGCGGAGTCCCACTTCCGGTCCGTGCGGAAACCCGTCCGGTCGGCGGCCTTGAGCTGTAAAAGATGGGTTCCTTAAGCAAGGCATGGTTCCTCCTCTGGCTGCTTCTAGTCATCGTCCAGCGTTTTGGGGGTTGGCGGGAGGATTTTCTTCCTGCTTTAGGAAAGGGTGGGATATAGCCTAATTTCTCCTCCATTTTCTGTGTTGTTTCTCCGTGTCATGTAATATATTTCAGTGTATACATACTTTTGTATTTTCATTTATTTATTTATTTGTGTTTAGTGTAAAATTGGAGGTGGTGACCTTTTAAGAGCTGTATGCAACGAAATTTCATTTTTAATATATGCCAATTATATTCAAAGTGATAATATACTCCTATTCTATTCTATTCTTTCCCATTCTATCCTATCCTATCCTATCCAATTCTGTATTCTATCCCAGTGTTTCTCAACCTTGGCGACTTTAAGTCCTGTGGACTTCAACTCCCAGAATCCCCCAGCCAGCAGAGCTGGCTGGAGGATTCTGGAAGTTGAAGTCCACAGGACTTAAAGTCGCCAAGGTTGAGAAACACTGTTCTATCCTATCCTTTCCTATTCCATTCCATATTTCTATTCCTATTCTCTTCTCTTCTTCCAATGTTTATTCTATTCCATTCTACTCTACTCACATCCCCTCATTTCGCTGCATCCTTCTGAATTGAATACATTGAAACAATGATTTCCAACTCTTTATTACTTTATTTTCTACTTTGAATCAGAGACTCCGCAGTCCTCTTCCCCCAATTTTCCCACTTTAAAATGAATGGACTTCCCGGCATGGTGGCTGGGAGATTCTGGGGTTTGAAGTTTATACATTTTAAAAGTTGCTCAAGTTAGAAAAACATTCAGATAGAGGCAAATACATTCAAAGTGATAATATACTCCTATTCTATTCTATTCTTTCCCATTCTATTCTATTCTATCCTATCCAATTCTGTATTCTATCCTATCCTTTCCTATTCCATATTTCTATTCCTATTCTATTCTCTTCTTCCAATGTTTATTCTATTCCATTCTACTCTGCTCACATCCCCTCATTTCGCTGCATCCTTCTGAATTGAAAACACTGAAACAATGATTTCCAACTCTTATTATTTTATTTTCTACTTTGAATCAGAGACTCCACAGTCCCTCTTCCCCCAATTTTCCCACTTTAAAATGAATGGACTTCCCGGCATGGTGGCTGGGAGATTCTGGATTTGAAGTTTATACATTTTAAAAGTTGCTAAAGTTAGAAAAACATTCAGATAGAGACAAATAGGGTTGACATAATATGATAATCTGCAAAAAAAACCACTAATCTGACACTGCATCTACTAACCCTGTACCTGACACGGGTAAAGGTGGCAATGTGAATACAATGTTTGTTTCGACTTACAGTATGTTCACATTTCATTGGGAGCAAGCATGAACTAATTAGAATGTGAGAGTATATGGGTCATTGAACACCAGTTTAAGAGAATTCTGGCAGCTCAGGGTTGACCCGTGGGAATAGTAGTCCTGCTAGAACAGTGTTTCTCAACCTTGGCGACTTTAAGTCCTGTGGACTTCAACTCCCAGAATCCCCCAGCCAGCTGTGCTAGAGGAAGCGGGCTTTGCAAAGGGAAAGGCGGAGGAGGACTGTGGGGTCCTTTGTAACGTTCCCGTGGTTCGTCCATGAGGCCAATGTGGAGAAAAGACAGGACACGATCTTTCTCGGGATGGAGCGACCCAGATTGGGGGTCTGAGAGCCCCTTTTATTGAGATAGGACAAAGGCAGGAGGAGCAATAGCATGTGGTTAAAAACAGCTTGTAAAAGTACAATTTCTAATCTGCTCAGGGAAGTTCTGTCTATATATGGTCAAATCCTGGGCGTCATTGGGTAAGGCACATCTAGAGTGAACTGTCAGGATGTTATGTTATGCACTATCAGGATGTTATGTTCTTTAGGAGTTTGTTTTCTCCTGTGTGGTTCAGCATGGCTGCGCATGCCCCGTTATCCACTGGGCCATGGGTGACTGCTACGCCTACACAAGGAATTATATTACAACAGTCCTTGATGCTCTCAGAGCTTGGTGGTTTCCTGGCAGATGTTTCATTAGTACCAAACTAGATAACGCACCTGCTTATAGGACAACCAGTTTTTGCAGTCACCTGGCATACTGAACTAACTGCAATGGGGGGGGGGGGGGACTCCATCCAATAGTTTAGGTTAAAATGTGACTGATTAGTTGGTGCTTCAGAATGCTGTTGAACTAACCCATTGAATTTTCACTGGGACAGAACTATAAATTCCACCCTCTAATCTCTTTCCGTAGCCTCTAAATATGTCCAACCTAAAGACACAGATGATCTTCATTAATCTTGTTACAGGCTTTCCCCCCCCCCCCTTTCAGTGGTTAATAGGTCAAGTGCTTAAAAGGGATGAAGGAAGGGAAAATGAAAGGTCAGGGATCTCTGCCCTGTGGGAAAGGAGTTTTGGAGTGTCCAGAGTTGGCCACCTTAAGACCTCAAAGGCCAACTCCTAGAATTCCCCAGCCAGGGCTTAATTGTAGCCATGGTTGGATATCCCTCTTCTAGAAGTCTATTTTGTTGTAACACAGACTGCATTTTAGTCAACAATTTATCCTGAAAAGTGTGATCTAAATTACTGGGAAAATGTTGTGTTATCTGCAAGATATCACAAGGCTCTTGAGTTATTTTAATGTTTTTGCAAATATTCCAATCACTTAATCCAGTGTTTCTCAACCTTGGCAAGTTGAAGATGTCAGGGACTTCAACTCCCAGAATTCCCCAGCAGCGAATGCTGGCTGGGGAATTCTGGAGTTGAAGTCCGGACATCTTCAACTTGCCAAGGTTGAGAAACACTGACTTAATCAGCTTTGCTAGCCCTACCATGAGTGAGAGTCCTTCCCTTAAGCCCAGCCCACTCCTGCAGAAAACAACGTCATCGGCTCCGCCCACGCCGGGAGATTCCAGAACCCCAGAAGCGCGGGGGGGGGAGGGGAGGAGTGGCACGTGGCGCATGGGCGGGGCGGGGTTGCTTGTGTTGGGGCTGGTAGGGCAGGATGTTTATTTTACACTCTGTCCACGCCCAGAGGGACCTCACCCAAAAGCGAGGCGGGTGCCGCTTTTCTCTTCCTCCCGCTTCCCCCCCCGCCACTCAAATGGGGGGCGCCTCTCCCCTTTTTGCCCACTTCTCGCCCACAAATGGCCAAGAGCCTGCCCTTTCCCAAGATGGCCGCGCCCCTGCTCCGTTAGCCGCGCCCTCTGCCCTTCCTAAACATGGCCGTTTAATAGCAGCGGCGCCCGCCCTTCCCCAACATGGCCGCCCGCTCCGGCGACGCCTCCCCGGTTCCAGCCACAAAGATGGCGCTCCCCGCCTCGCCGCGCCCACGGTTTGAACCGGGGTCGGTAGGTCAGGGAGGCCCGGATGTCGCCTCTCTCTCTCCCTCTGCCTCTCTCTGGGTAGGAGGCGCCGGTTGCCCGGATGTTCCTGTTGCTGCGGCGGCGGCGGCGCCCGTGGTCTGGTCGTCACCGGCGGGGGGGCGCGGAGCGGCTGGGCCCAACATGGCTTCCCCGGCGGCCCTGAGGAGAAAGTGAGAGAGGGGGCGAGGCGGGGACGGAGGGTGGGAGGAGCCCAATTGGGGAGGGGGCGGCTGAAGAAGGGAGGGGCCGGCCCCGTCCCGTGGCCCTGGGGCAGGCGTTCCTCGGGGGCGGGGCCGGGAGCCCCCAGGGCTTGGGGCGGCGGGGAGGGCCTGGCCCACTCCTGATTGGGGAGGGGGGGAGCTCGACCCTCCCCCTTATTAAAGTTAGCCCTTCCTGCAGGGCGAGGGAGGGGCTGCGGGGGGGGGAGAGACCCAGGGGTGTCCTGGAGGGGAGGGGCGTATGGGGAGGGGGCGTGAGCTTCGCAGGCCTGGCTCTGAGCCCCCCAGGTGAGCCAGGCCAGGCTGAAGGGATGGGTGGGTGGGAGAGGCTGGAGGGGTCAGGGTGGGCTTCCAGCAGCTGCTCTGCCTTGCCAGCCAGTCCCCTGGGCCCCCAAAGCCAGGGAATGGAGGAGGGGGGGGGACCCAGGGACATATTTGGGGATTCTCTGAGGGGGTTTAGTGCTGGTGGTGGTGGGGGGGATGGAAGCTGTGAAAATAATCACCATATTGTCCAAACTTGAAGACTTGGGGACTTCCGTTTCCCAGAATCCCCCAATTCTACAGGTAGTCCTCGACTTACGGCCGCGGTTGAGCTCAACGTTTCTGTGGCGAAGCTCACGCCCCCTCCCCATACGCCCCCTCCCCTCCAGCCCCAAAGACACCCCCCCGGGGTCTCCCCCCCCCGCAGCCCCTCCCTCTCCCTGCAGGAAGGGCTAACTTTAATAAGGGGGAGGGTCGAGCTCCCCCTCCCCAATCAGGGTCCCTGGGTCCCCCCTCCTCCATTCCCTGGCTTTGGGGGCCCAGGGGACTGGCTGGCAAGGCAGAGCAGCTGCTGGAAGCCCACCCTGACCCTCCAGCCTCTCCCACCCACCCATCCCTTCAGCCTGGCCTGGCTCACCTGGGGGGCTCAGAGCCAGGCCTGCGAAGCTCACGCCCCCCCCCATGCGCCCTCCCCTCCAGCCCCAAAGACACCGTATTTGGGGATTCTCTGAGGGGGTTTGGTGCTGGCGGGGGGGGGGGGGAAGGGATGAAAGCTTTGAAAATAATCACCATATTGTCCAAACTTGAAGACTTGGGGACTTCCGTTTCCCAGAATCCCCCAATTCTACAGGTAGTCCTCGACTTACGGCCACGGTTGAGCTCAACGTTTCCGTGGCTAAGCCGGACAGTTGCTAAAGTGAGTTGCATCAGCTTCTATTGCCGCAGTTGTTAAGTAAGCATCGTTGCAGGTGTTCAGTTAGTAACGGTGGTTGTTATGTGAATCTTTTTAACTGGTCGCAAAAAGGGACCCACGTGTCCCCCGGGAGACTGCGGCCGTCGTGAATATGAGTCAGTTTGCCAAGTGTCTGAATTTTAAATCCCTTAAATCCCATGGTCGTAAGGGTGAGAAGCGGTCGCAAGTCACTTTTTCCAGCGACGTTCTCACTTTGAAGGGTCACTAAATGGAATGGTTGCAAAATCGAGGACTTCCTGTGTGCTGGCTGGGGAACTCTGGGAATTGAAGTCCACAAGCCTTAAAGGAGCCGAGGTTGGAGACCTCCGTTTTTAGATCATGGATCTCTAACCTATTAAACCAGTGTTTCTCAACCTTGGCAACTTGAAGATGTCCGGACTTCAACTCCCAGAATTCCCCAGCCAGCGAATGCTGGGGGGAATTCTGGGAGTTGAAGTCCGGACATCTTCAAGTTGCCAAGGTTGAGAA